>NC_133972.1:49550469-49850469 GCF_047716275.1 Strix uralensis | reverse complement strand
TTGATCAGAGTTGTAGGAATTTTTTTTAAGGAAAGGAAGGAAGATTTTCAGTCAGGATGATGTCTCGTCCTGAGACTCCCACAATTTCCACTCTGGATCTCATAAACATGTGCTTAACTCAAAGCACATGAGTAATGCCACTGAGTTCTCAAACTCTGGACTGATACCACTATAGTCCACTTTTACCTTACTATATAATTTTCTGTAAGCAGCAAATGCAATATATTTCAATGTGCAATATAATAGTCAGAGCACAACTTCAGAGCACCAAATCCTACTTATCTTATACTTGGAAGCAGTGTCACTGATGTCAGAGAAAATGCTCAAGTGAGATAGCCCTATCATGGCTTATCTTTCCCAACTAGCAAACATAATTTCACTGGATAAATAAGTTTTCTGTACCCACACAGTATTATATTTTTAAAACTACAAGCTTTATACAAGCCCTGTGTAAGTAACATTAACAACAGTATGTTTCCTCTTTTAATGTAAAAATCACAACACACAAAAGTCAACTCTTGTTTTGTTAGGGTTTTTTTGTCTTTATTACCAAAAAAAAAAAAAAAAGACATTTCAAAGGCATTTAAAATTCATGTTTCCCTGCATGTGAAAGTATGCTTTGTTTATCTTTTGCTACATTGTAAAACTTCAGGAAGATGTTGACTCTCATCTAAGACTGCAACTACCCTGTCATAAGTAAGAACCTACACATGGCAATAAGAAATCCTTAGGATTTCTAGATGTCTGTTTTAAACAAATACAACTTTGTTTTTTCTTTGCCTTTCTGAAACAAAAAGGTTATCAATAATGAAGTGGAATTTTCCTGCTTTTCATTATTAAATCAGTTCTGCAAAATAAAGTCCTAATCAATGTTCACTATATCACTCATATTAAGATACGATAAATTAGCTTCTAGACTTCTTAAATGACACTGGACTGCATCTGTTCTACATGTACTTAAAAAAGTATTGTGTAGATGCTCACAAAACATGCTCAGGAACAAGCATTAATTGACAGTGTTTAATTGTGTGAGTTAAATGTGATAACTTATTGATTATCCATTAGTTCAAGCTACTGCAAGTTTCTAACATAGCCTTATACTTTGGGTAGGTACAGGATTTCAGGGCTTTTTTACACTCATTTGTTTGTTGCCTAAGGCCAGGACAGGTATCCTTTCCAGATCTAGATGTGCAATGAAGACATTACTATTCTCAGCTGCTTATCACTGACAGCTGGATGGGTGTTGCTGCCTTCATCTCTCTGTGTGTGGAGGGGACTGCAAGTACAGCCTCCCCCCAGTAATTCTAGTCTGCTTAAACCTGCCTTTGCCCGGTCTATAGGGGGAACTGTCCATATGGTCCCTTCTATTAGGTGAGCTATGGATTGGCAACCTCTAGAAAAGTGAAGGGAATAAAGACCAGTGTCTTCTACCAGCACAGATGTTTGCAAAGTGTCTGCCCCTGCCCTAGTAAGAAAGTTGTGCCAGTATAATTAAAGGTCTTATTTCATACTGAAACAGTTTAATTGGCACAAAAGGTTTTGTTGACATGTTTTTTACTTTTAATTCTAAAAAGCAAGATTTTTGAAAAATAAGTTAGAGTATCCACAGGAGGAAACTGATTGCTCCAGTTTAACTAATTTAAAGTAGTACAACTTTCCCTTGGACAAGCTCCATTTCTAGATGTCAAGTTGACTTTTTTCACAAATGCTACATTTTAAAAATAATTCTCTTCTAGAAAAGCAGATCTGTTGTAATAAATAACAGTGATGAATACATTTATGGGGTTGGTTAGTTGTTTTGGTTTGGTTTTGATTTTGAGTGTTCAATCTTAAAATTCTGTTTACAAGGGTTAAAATCAACCATACATGAAAAGTCACAACACAGCAACTTTTGCATCTTCCTCACCTCATGCCCAGTTATTTCTGATTCACCCAACTTGCTTGACTTTGGTGTAAGAACTTCAATTATACAAACTATGTACCCCAGTGTTATTGTTGCAGAGGCTTTCAAGATAAACAGATAACAATTCAAATAATATTTTTAATACAAACAATTGGCAGTCCAGCAAACATAAAAGTGGCAGATCCAAACATCCATGAAAGGAGAACAAAAACTATTACTACACAGGCTCAGGATTTAGCAATTATTCAAAATGCTCAGTCACTCACCTAAAAAGTGAGGGCTCTCAGCCTCGAGAAATTTCTTTTGGCAGCATCCCGACCCATAGGGCAAACCTCAAAGAGCTTCCTTGGGCAGCATCCCAACCCAAGGGGAGAGTCCTCAACTGCAGCCTGCTGCTCCAGAATGGACTAGATCAAAATGACTCCCCCAGGGGACTCCATTTATACCTGAGTCAAATCTGTGGGGAGGTCCCGACAGATTGGAAATTGGCCAATGTGAGCCCATCTATAAGAAGGGTCGGAAGGATGATCCGGGAAATTATAGGCCTGTCAGCTTGACTTCGGTACCCGGGAAGCTGATGGAGCAGCTCATCCAGAGTACCATCTTACAACACATGCAGGACAACCAGATGATCAGGCCCAGTCAGCATGGGTTTAAGAAAGGCAGGTCATGCTTGACAAACCTGATCTCTTTCTACAACAGAGTGACCTGCTTATTGGATGAGGGAAAGGCTGTGGATGTAGTTTACCTTGACTTTAGCAAGGCCTTTGACACCATTTCCCACAGCATTCTCCTGGTGAAACTGGCTGCTCGAGGCTTAAATGATCGCACGCTTTGCTGGGTAAAAAACTGGCTGGATGGCTGGGCCCAAAAAGTTGTGTGAACGGAGTTAAATCCAGTTGGAGGCCGGTCACGAGTGGTGTCCCCCAGGGCTCGGTTTTGGGGCCACTCTTGTTTAACATCTTTATTGATGATCTAGACGAGGTGATCGAGTGCACCCTCAGTAAGTTTGCAGACGACACCAAGCTGGGTGGGAGTGTTGATCTGCTCGAGGGTAGGGAGGCTCTGCAGAGAGACCTGGACAGGCTGGAGAGATGGGCTAAGGCCAACTGTAGGAGTTTCAATAAGGCCAAATGCCGGGTGCTGCTCTTGGGCCACAACAACCCCCAGCAGCACTACAGACTTGGGGAGGAGTGGCTGGAGAGCTGCCAGTCAGAGAGGGGACCTGGGGGTGTTGATTGACAGCCGGCTGAACATGAGCCAGCAGTGTGCCCAGGTGGCCAAGAAGGCCAATGGCATCCTGGCTTGCATCAGAAATAGCGTGGCCAGCAGGGACAGGGAAGTGATCTTACCCCTGTACTCGGCACTGGTGATGCCGCACCTCGATTCCTGTGTTCAGTTTTGGGCCCCTCACTACAAAAAGGACATTGAATTACTCGAGCGTGTCCAGAGAAGGGCAACGAAGCTGGTGAAGGGTCTGGAGCACATGTCGTATGAGGAGCGGCTGAGGGAACTGGGGTTGTTTAGTCTGGAGAAGAGGAGGCTGAGGGGAGACCTCATCGCCCTCTACAACTACCTGAAAGGAGGTTGCAGAGAGCTGGGGATGAGTCTCTTTAACCAAGTAACAAGCGATAGGACAAGAGGGAATGGCTTCAAGTTGCACCAGGGAAGGTTTAGACTGGATATTAGGAAGTATTTCTTTACAGAACGGGTTATTAGGCGTTGGAATGGATTGCCCAGGGAGGTGGTGGAGTCCCCATTCCTGGAGGTGTTTAAGGGTAGGGTCGACATAACGCTGAGGGATATGGTGTAGATGGGAACTGGCAGTGTTAGGTTAATGGTTGGACTAGATGATCTTCAAGGTCCTTTCCAACCTAGTTGATTCTGTGATTCTGTGATTCTGTGATCTGTGGTCAATATCAGCCCCTACTGGCTGAGGGCCCCAATTACCGTAAAGCCCTGAAAACAAGGGAATGAAAAAAAGAAATCAATGGCCACTACATTTCAGCAGCCAGGAATCCCCATTTTCATCAGGTAGGTGCACCTGCCACAGTTATCCAGAACACACCCACCCCTCAGGAGATGGGCACTGCTCCTAAAGGAGCAGCACAAGAACTAAAAAAAAAAAGAAAAAACTCCTTAAATAATTAGTCATCTCTCACCCCAATTTTTCTCATTATTTTGTTCATGATTTTCCTTTTACTTGCCATTGCTCACAAAATTGTCCTTCCTTTCATAGTTTTTTTAAAACATTTCATCAAAGTGCCTCCTGATTTTGCTATGCTTTGACAGATTTCTGACCCAAACAAAACTCAATTGAACCCCCCTAATGATGAAATGATGATAAAACCAGGAATCTTCTCAGACCACTGGAGACAAGGAGACTTGTCCAGTTTTGCAAGGGGTCCTGATCCCCATAAGGACCCTTTAGGATGTGCTGCAAACTGTAAATTGATAATTCCTCAATCTGTAAGAAAAAAGCAGTGACTAGATATGTTTCCAATGCTATGTGCAATACTGTGCAGCTCTGGTTTCTAACACTGTCCAGAGTGGAGAGTCTGTCAGAGCAAAGTAAGGTTCCTTTCTGTCTTGTGTGCCCCAAATACCTCCCCACTGGTACAAAGATATGGGCAAGAGAGCTGATGAGCACTTGAATGTCAAGTGATACAGTCAGTTCACAGGCAAGGCCCATCTGCTCAGGAGACAGGCAGTGCTCCCGGGGGACCAGCACAGGCTTAACTAATGTGTTGTGCTTCCTCCCTTAAGAAATATTGAATTGAAGAGTGTGACAGAAAGGAAAGGAAATGCACACTCTTTTAATATATGCAGTCCAGCTGCAGATGACGTTACAGTGACCTTCTTGGGTTTTCTGTGTTTTGATTGCCTGCTGTCCCATCCACCTCATTTCTCAAAGGTTAATGAGGCTAAACAAAAGAGAAACAAAAAGGTCAACAAACAAAATGCTGATCTATTGACAAAGCCTGAGGAATACAAAAGTAATGCAGAACTCAGATACTGTTGCTCCTGCATTCCTGATACCATGCTAGAGCAAACCTATACACACATCTCCTTCAGAAAATTTTGCTGTGCATGAAGTGCTGTGCACTGACCCTCTCCCTCAAGTCCAAAAAGTTGAACCAATGCTATTATACCCCAAAGGCTGAAGTTCCTATTTCATTATAATGGTGACATGGTGAAAAATGGCAAAGAGGGAACCAGGGACAAAGTCAGGAAAATTACTATAACTCTCTAATTGTCCACTCATTGGAGCAGGTACATGTGGGAGAAGACTGAGGTTTGCCTCCCAGCTGACCATGTCACCTCTGCTCCTCACCTCCAGGCTCAGATCTTTCACCAAGGCATGTAAGTGCCTGTTGTCACAGAAACTCTGCTGCTCTCAGAGGTGGTACAAGCAAGAGTATTACAGCTGGAGACTTTTCTCTTCCTGTCAACAAAACTGAGAGTAGAAAAGGGCAGAGAATCTGTCCCTCAGTCCAAGTGACAACCAATAATAATGTCTAAAGAACAATTTATGATGAGAACATTTTTCCGTTGTAAAAATTTGATTGCTCAGGACCCCAACTTTTCATTGGAAATGGCACTTCTGTCAATAGAAGGAAATGTCTGGTCAAAATGAGCAAGGAAAAAACCATCCGTTCCTTCCCATCACTGTCTGTCTGAGCAGGGACTTAAAGCTGTTATTTTTAATAGGAGGAGTGAGGATTTGTTTCAGAATCAGAACTCAGGATTCCTGGAGTTCTGATTTAATGCAGAAAAATGCTAATATTTAACTTTCACAAATTTTAAGAAATCTATTCCCAGTGTTGGTAGAAGAGTAAATATTGTTTTAAAATAATCTGTTTTCCTTACCGAACACAGATCTCCATCTATTTAAAAATGTAATTTGTTTTTTTAGTTACATTTCTTTGACAAACAACAGTTTAAAAGAAAGCAGTAGATTGCAAAGCCCTTCCTGAACTCCTCTAATTAACAATGATGCTGAAGAAACTACTACTACTGAAAACTACCAGTAAATCGTAGGATTATAGAATTAAATAAAAATGGCTAGAGGATCAGATTTGAAAGAATAGTCTATAAATAATATACCTATCTGCAAGAACAATGTGGAGGGCTGATGTGGAAAAAATATTATACATTTATATTTGCAAAGCTGTCTTTTACAGTTAAATTATTTTAAAAGTTGTCTCAGCCGATGTCCTCAGCAGTAAAGCTAAACAGTCATGAAAGAACAAAATCAAAAAAAGGATTGAAAATATGTTTTCTTAGCAAAGTGAGCCTCCTTCATTCTTTGATGAAATTAAAGGATAAATTTCATTATCCAGACCATGTTACATGCTGCGGGGTTAAAACAACAACAAAAAAAATTCATGAATAATCTAATATAGTTGATTCCAATAATTACAAAGCATACAATCATACTAAAGATCTCAAAAAAAACTGTCTCATGTTTTATAGCTCTCCACAATCCCTGTTTTGTTGCCTTTTGTAGAGACGGTAAGTGAGGCACCAGCCCCTGTCACTAGACTGCTAAACAAATATGTGTCTTCCCTTTGCATGGACCACTGGAAGGAAATTGCTGCCTGATACTCCTATTACTTCTCCCTTGACATAAATTATGAGCCACTTACAATGATGGACTTACAAAGGATAGAGTTTTTTTCTTTGACTGGAAACTTACCTGCTGAATACCCTGGAGCTTTGATTAATGTTTCTGCCCCATTTTGTATGAGAGCTATGAAACTAAATATAGTTGGTACTCAGTAACTGCATCATTACAGTGGACAATAATGAGCCATGGCTGAGAAGAACTGAAGGTTTCCAATTGCTAATGGCATAAATGAGACCTGTTACAGATCTGGAAGCTGAATCAAAATGGGAACTCCTCCATCCTCATTCATGATGGTGATGGAATAAGCTACTATAGACTCAGAAATTTTCAGTATTGAATACTAAATACAGCACTGCATCAGTACTTGTGGGATCTGTCTCCTGCCACTGGGAAGTACTTTACTGAGGTGTTTCTTCTGTGCTAAATTATTAATAGCTGTTATATTGCCTTAGAAAAAAAGCAGATACATGAGGCAGTCAGTGTCACGGAGGCACTAGCTGATAGTGATCTTTGAGTTCAGGGACCCCAGGCAGTGCAAATGTGGCCAGCACCCACAAGAAACTTTAAGCTTAAGGAATTTCCTGCACTAGTTTGCACAACTATGCAGGGACATCAGTTTCCCTACAGAAGCTGGATATGACAGCAGAGGGAACACAGCATAGGAAAGGGAGGAGTAAGCTATTGTTTTGACCAACTGCAAACACAAAGGCTAAATTCAGAGTCAGTTACTACAATTGTAAATTTCTCTTTTTGAAGAAAACCTGGAAACTACTAATTATTAATATCTATTCAACTACAGTAATATTACTGGCACATTATTAAACCTGTTGGAAGTAAATTTGTTTGCTTTTCTCCAAGTTACAACACCCTGCAATTTAAGTTACATCTCAAAATCTAGATCTGCGGGCTCAAACATTTACATTTCACTGTTTCCATGTGACCAGAGATGGATGCCTGAAAGTCCATGAAACAATGTTTGAGGCCAAAGACTCAGGGTCTATTGTCTAAGGAAAACTTTTACTATGTGGAAGGGGGAAGTGAAACAGGAGGGACAGTGAAATGACACTTGGAAGAGATAAAGTAGCCCATCTAATCCAGCCTTCTGCATGGCCACTGGTTTTGTTTCACAGGTGAGATTCCTTCACATTCAGATATTTCCTTATGCATCAGTTTCCTCTGAAACAAAGTCTGTACACTTGCCATTTTTTACAATGTATTACTTTTTTAACCAATAAACACAAACACACACCTCTCTAAATATGCATGCAAACACATAAAGATTATAGTGATTATGTATGAAGCAGTAGTTGGATGACACATACAAGAACATAATTTAAAAGATAAAAAGACTGTCAAGGTTGCTGAAAAGAATGTATGAGGTTATACTACAAGGTTACTTGGCCAGGTGCAGGCAAGAATATTTATTATTTCCTAAATTTATGTACAAAATGGACCATTAGGATTGTTAGTCTAAAATTTTGCATAACAGAAGTTATAAATGCTACGAGGCATTTCAAGATCTTAGTTACAGTTTAGTAACATCAGCCCAGAGGAAGACAAAAAAGGTAATAATGAAAACATTTTTCTGTTGTTTTAAGGAGATAGACAGTGCAATACAGGTCATACTACATCAATTAGACCACTGTTACAGATACATGCCTGTATTCTGTCAAAGAAAACCATGAATACAGTTAAAAGACAATTATGCAAAAGTATGTCTAAGGGGGAAAATTTATTTTCTGCAGTCATTGCAGGTTTCCTTTAGGCATCAGTGATCGAATTGTCCAAATAGAAAACTCATCAATATTAAAAAGAAGGCTATATTAATTACAAAATAAATTACCTAGTTCTTGTTGATTTGATTAAACATGATGAAAAATTGAGTCAGTCAATGAAAATGAGAATGAGGTAAATTAACTGGTTTTAGACATACCTTCTTAAGGCATGTCTGTGTCTAGAGTATGCAGTGAGGCAAATAGGCACATCTGAACCATCACCCTGGGCACCACCATGCTGAATACCTTCCTTACTGCATGAGTAAGCTCCTACTTACAGTTCTTACAGCTCAACATTAATCTGGTGTTAAGACCTTAGTAAATTTTGAGGTTGCCACAACAAATTCACTTAAACCCCACTAGAGACCCCTTTTTAATAAGGGTTGTTGTGAACATTTATCCTGTTACAACTGGATTTGAATGTCTTTTTGTATTAGAAAACTTACAATTATGTTTGTAAAGGTAAGGTGCCCGCCAAGCTACTTTATCACTCCTCCTTCTCAAGAGGACAGGAAAAGAAAAATACAACAAAAAGCTTATGGGTCAATATAAGGACAGGGAGATGACTTACCAATTGCTGTTACAGGTAAAACAGACTGTACTTAGGGAAAATAATTTAATTTATTGCCAATTAATCAGAGTAGGATAATGAGAAATAAGAACAAGTCTAAAAACAACTTCCCTCCCACCCCTCCCTTCTTCCCAGGCTCAACTTCATTCCCAACTCTTTTACCTCTTCCTCCCAGGTGATGCAGGGGGACAGGGAACAGTTGTGGTCTCTGCCACTCCTTCTTCCTCACAGTCTTCCCCTGCTCGAGCATGGGATCCCTTCCATGGAATACAGTCTTTCATAAACTTCTCCAACATGGGTACTTCCTATGGGCTGCAGTTTTTCAAAAACTGCTCCAGCATGCGTCCTTTCCATAGGGTACCATCCTTCAGAAGTGGTCTGCTCCAGTGTGGGCCCCCCACAGGGTCACAGGTCCTGCCAGAAAACCTACTCCTTCACAGGCTCCTCTCCACAAGGCCACAGTTCTGGCCAGGAGCTGCTTAAGTGTGGGCTCTCCATGGGGTCACAGCCTCCTTCAGGGCACATCCACTTGATCCAGCATGGGGTCCTCCACAGGCTGCAGTGTGGATATCTGCTCTACTGTGGTCCTCCATGGGCTTCAGCGGGACAACCTGCATCACCAGAGTCTTCACCATGGGCTGCAGGGCAGTCTCTGCTCCAGCACCTGGAGTGCCTTGTCCCCCTCCTTCTTTAGTCACCTTGGTGTCTGTAGGGCTGTTTCTCTCATTTTTTCATTCCTCTTCCCCAGCTGCTGTTGCACAGCCCTTTTTACCCTTTCTTAATATGTTATCCCAGAGGTGCTACCAATGTCACCAATGGGCTCAGGTTTGGCCAGTGATAGGTCCATCCTGGAGCTGGCTGGAACTGGCTCTGTCCAACATGGGAGAAGCTTCTGGTGTTTTCTCACAGAAACCACCCCTGCAGCCTCCCTGTTACCAAAACCTTGCCACATAAACTCAACGCAATATTTTAAAGTTATTACCAGCTATGTTCACTCATTCATAAAGAACTGGAAGATTTTAAAAATTGATATCACATTGTGCTTGGGAAATGCTTGCCTCAGATTAAATGGGTGATTTTTAACTCCCTGTATTACCTAGCCTCATTTTCACGACTTGAAGTTTATTGTTATCTCAACTAGCAAAAACTATTTACCACCCCAGGTTTATAGGAAAATGCTTCTTCATTTCATGGAATTGGGTGACACTCCTTTCCTGCAACACTAGCATGTAGCTGCTAAAAAAAGGAAAAGCTGCAAGTATTCTATTTTTTCCAATATATCATTATATATTAAAAAGTATTCAAAATCTGTATTAAAACACAGGCCTTACAGGGTGACTCAGAACACTTAGGATACATTCAATGTAAAAAAGAAAATAATTGCTAATGGAAGACCTAGTGTCCTCCCTGGTGATTTTTAATTCCTGTTTTGATAATCAAATGGTGTTTTTCAATTGCACTATTGAGTCTCCAGTTAAAGAATTGTTTTCTTAAATCAATTTTAGGCTCCATTAATCTCATGGGGGTCTAGTCCTCTCTTCTGAAGCTTGAACCATGTGCAGCATTTCCCCCTCAAATTATGTGCCACTAGAACTGGGAGCATTCCACATACCAGAGGACTGAGCTTACCCTTGTTCTGCATGGACAAGCTAGGTTTTCTTACAAAGTTTTAATTTTAATTTGATTTAAGCTCTCATTAGGTTAACGCAGTACAAATGTTATTAAGGAATCTTTTAGTTTCAAGCTTACACAAAGAGTATTTAAGTTTAGTTTAAACTATGTCTCATACTACCAAAGATTCAGACACCTGGTCAAGTTCACATTGTTTAACAAGTCACTAGTCAAAAACTGGACTGTGACACTCTGTCCACTCCAAACCTATAGCAAAAGGAAGCAGTGCTACTTACTTTAATTTTGCTTAACTGTGGCTTAAGTAGATTTAACTTGTGACTTGTCATGACTGAAGAGTGCATGAATGAGCAATATCATGGTGGAGTTGATGCATGTCAGGCTAACTTGTATGTCTATTCCTTAAATTAATACAAAATAATCCTTTCAGTTTACTTTAATTAAATTGATTTGTAAATTATTCACTTAGTTAAGACAAACACATCCTTTTTTGCGTTTCCATAGCAATGAGCTAACTGGCATTTTTTCGGGGAGGGAAACATAACTTACACAATAGTTTAATAAAAAAATAGAAAGAGAAAGAAAAACTGAATAAATTATTGAATTAAGAAAAAAGAATGTGGCCTATCATACATAGAAAAATACTGCTTTTCTTTGCAATACAACAGTTTCAGATAAACAAATTCCTCTTCCTTTTGAAATAAAATCTATCTTTGGAACAAGACGCTACCAAATAATTTATGTTTTCATTAAACAGCTATTTAATTTTGACCTGCTGATCTGCTAAATTTGTGGTTGCATAATTGGCATAACTCTGGAATCTGAGAAAAGTACTAATTCATAATTGATAAAGAGAAGGAATTTCTGTTAATCTTTTTCAATGTGATTTTTATTTTCTTGATACATTCTATCATCTAATTTCCTTTTTCTTCCCAGTTCTCAGGAATTTTTTTTTTTTACTGAAAAATAATTCCTTCCAGAGAGAAAAAACTTTCTGGTACATTTAATTAATATCAAACAAGATAACACTGAAAGCAGAACCAGTCCCACACACAAAAAAAAGAGGGACTATTGTTGATAGAGCAAGGAAAGCCAATATAAAACTTTAAACCAAATGCAATTAAAAATGCCCACTGGATTAAGATCTGTGAGTGCATTAACTTAATTTCCCCCAAACAATGTACTCTCTCTTTTCTTCTTCACATCTCAGCAGTTATTTCCAAATTCTGTCTTAAGCAACTCCACTGTAAAGTTTCTACACTAATGCAGAAAGTAAAATAGCTTATACCACTGTAGCCCATTAAAAATTGTATATGCAGTAGGATTATTAGAAAGACTTCAAGCTACTGCTGTGTAGTTGGAGCATCAAAAACTATGAAAGCCAGAATGTCATCTGCCAGTGACTTGTCTCCAGGACAGCAATCTATACCAGGCTCAGCACTTTCAGGCCTGTTTTTACAGGAGTCAGGGCTTCTTAGTATCTGGAAAGAACAACTGAACCAAAATACAGCTTCTTATCAATTACGTTCATAAGGTGGCTTCACTGCTCTTCCAATGCATGTATGAAAGATCTCTTGTAGTTTATATGTAGTTTAGCTCTTGTAGTCTATATGTGGTTTTATACTACATGCAGGGGAGCTTTGGAGTTAAATATTTGTAACATCTACCTTATCATGATTATTGGAGATGAATAAACGAGACTGAGAGAAAGACATGTCTTTAGTCAAATTCCTAATAGAAATTTCTTTTGCTAAGCATCAAAGAGATATTTGGATGGATGCCCCTTTATTCAAAACCTTGATACTCAGGGAGATTCTGGTAGAGTAAAACCTCATTTTGGGTCTATGTCATCAGTTAATAGAAATACTTTATCTGCAGGTATATGAGTAAATTTATACAATGAAATTAATATATTGATAAAAAAATAAAAATCAAAGTTTTAAAGCACATTTATTAAAAGTTATTGAAGTGACAGCTGCTGGAACAATTGGGTGGTGGGAGGCTCACTATGTTTTTCCTGTTCACATTCATGATTTTCAGATAATCTGGTGTTTCATGTATGTGTGCATTGACTTCGGCTTTTTGAGGTTATTAAGATGGTGAGGACATCGTAGGTTTCTTTGTAAATAATAGTTTAAATACAATTGCTAAGGAGACTTCACAGGTGATTTGGGGATTTCAGTAAAGACATTTGCTGCAGTCAGCACTTCTAGACTCAAGGAGACTCTATGTCATTATTGGCATTTATGAGTATTTTGAACAAAGCTCTTATAAATTCTGACATACTGGTATTAGTGGAGTGACTTATTCCTGCCACTACTGGTCTTAGAAGTTTGGAATATTAATGAGAGAAAATGCAGTTGAGAAAAACATGACCTGAATTAGAAAGAGGCTAGGGTAAGGTAATATAGAGAGTATGCTACCATCAGTTATAGTATGCTGCAAAAACTCTCTATGAGAAAGGCTACTAGTAAATGCAGTTACAAATAATAAACAGAAATTCTACATATTACTATAGTGCCCTGCTGTGTTTTTTGACCATGGAAATCATTCCTTTTGTACTGATGGGAAAGCTGATCAAAAAAGATATGCCAAACAAGTCAGAAATTGAATCAACTTCTCTTTGTCCCTGGAGGATGTGACTAAAACTGTAGAATCTCATATAAACAGATTTATAACCACAGAGACACAAATGTACATTCACACTGATTTTATTTACATACATACAAATGCACACAAATTAATGTTAAGAAGGGCAGTCAGACTTCATGATGCAATTATTAATGAGAAGTACCAGATTATTTTTCCTGGTAGAGCATAATCACCCAGCATTCCTTCATCCTTCTGTCATGTAGTGCTGTGTGATCTGTAGCAACTTGTACAAAATGAAGCTTGCTCTTTCCTAGTTTGCACTCAGTTGTTGGACTCCCCTCATCTCAATAGATGTTTTTGCAGTCCTACTGGACCTGTTTGTTTGGATGACACATAACAATGCTAAAGTGGGAGTGCTGCTGAGACCAGATCCTATTGTGGGGCCAGCAGGTACACCAAATGATAGATCTTTTACCCTTCTATAGCACTGATCTTATACACAAGACAAGGAATAACCCAGCTAAAGAGATGCCAAAGAGCCACTGAATGCAAACATCTACATTCATATAACTTTTCATTTCAAAAAATGGCATTCAGAATTGGACAGGGGAAACTATCTGCCAAAATAGTTACCCAGACCGAAGTGGGAAAGTAAATTAGCTAACAATGCTGAACAAAATGATACAGTAAAAATGAAACTGAAAGCTCTATAATATTATTTAGCAGTCCAGAAGAGAAGTCTGCATGTCTTTTAAACATTAGTGATTGAACCACACAATTCATGATGAGGATCATCATCCTCCATTGAGAGATGAAGGTGTGTGCTCTGCATTGTGAGATGACAAAGTGGTAATTTCAGATGGAAGTCAGAATTCAGCTATAAGTCTGGTGCCACTTAATCTAAGAGAGCCAGTGGACCATAAAAGACAGAGAAGGAAATTACGAATCCATCTGGCAAGAACAACCAGGATAAAGACAGAAAAGAGAAAGAAAAAGGCAAAATATTAACAATTAGGAAAAAAAAAAAAAAAGAAAAAAGAAAAGCAAAATAGACTGAGATAAAAGAAAAGGCATAGAAAAGCCAAGTAAGCCAAAAAAATGGGTGGAAAGGATAAGAAAAAAGGCAAGGGAAAGTTAGAATATTATGTCATCTAGTCAGCTTTGAGGTGTTATATTGGTAGGAGTATGATTTTCCCCAAAGGGAAAAACATTTAGCAGGAATAATTAGCAGGTGGGATTAATTCATATTTTACTCAGGAGTAAGGTAGCCACCTCAAACTGAAAGCCAAACAAACTGAGAATGAAACACGGAAAATTCAAGGAAGCTGTTCAGGCTACATTTGACACCTTCTCTACATAGTTTACTGTGAAGGTCTCAGAACATCTTAAATTAATACTATGGTAAGCACAAATTAAAGTTTCTTCCACAGGAAGAGTTTAGATTTCCAGGAGTATTTTTGCTATGCTCATGAGTGTCACATCATATTAAGATTGCATCAAATCTTTCTTCATTAATACTCTGAAAGATTTCTCTAGTTCCCCTATAAGCACAGGTTCATTAATGGAGATGATTTCAGTAGTAGGCATCTGTACTTTGATCAATATATCATAACAAAAAATGAATACACTGAGATTTGCATAGTACTTAAATATGATATTTCTGAATGAAGTCTATTGTTGTTCTTTATTAAAGTACTAGTGAGTCCTATTATCCTTCTATCATATCAAGCTGCACACCTAGACAATTTTAATGTCCTTTGCTAGGTTATTTCATTGTTCAATGAAACTTTCATTTTAGAACGGTTACTGAAATATCCAATTTTAGAAACATCTTAATAGCTATCTTTTGTACACAGTGCACTGATTTTCCACTCTGCAGCTGTCAGGTGGGTACTTTTTGCAGATATAACTTCATTAATTCCCAGTAAGTTATACTGACCCTAGCTCAGAGCAAACCTCAGTTGGTTTATATCTTCATATCAATGGCCAGAAAAAGTTGGAATTTTAGAGTTAATTTCTCTTAGAGTAACAGAGGTTCAAACTCAGTTAAATTGATATTGGAAGAAAAGCATCTTCAAATGACTCTTGAAAGTCAAAATTCTCAAACTGTATACACTTCTACTGTAACATCTCCTTAGTGCAGATGTGCCTTACATAGCAGAATATGCTGTGTCAAGCTAAATTGCCATGGAAAAACAATTTGTATACTTTGTATCTGCCTAATAAAGAGGGGTGGGAATTCAGACAAATTTTAACTGCTCACTAAATAATGAAACTAAAGGTAACGTAGTCAGCAGTCAAGGACCAAAGATAAAAATGCCAAACAATAACAGCTCCCAGGCTGTTTTAAAAAAAGACAAAGTATAAATGGCATGTTAAGAAACAAAGCAGGGCTAAAAAGTAGCAAATGCAATACTGGGAAAATGGAGACTTACAGGAGAGGGGGAAAAAAGAAAATAAAAAGCACTGCTCCTCTGAAGACCATGTTCTATTTAGTTTGATCTGGTTAAAAAAGGATAATGGAGAGAAAGTGTCTGCAGATTTAACTGTAAGGTGACAAAATTCCAAGGGTTGACTGTTGCTTTGAGAAGAAACACTGCAAGTGTCATTGGAGAATCAGATCTTGCTTGTATTCCCATTATTCTGTTTCATGTTTGAGGAGATTTTAACCAAAAAGAAAAATGTTCTAGTCACTAATAGCACAAATTTCTCTGTGCTGTTTTTTCCACATCAGCCCCACTAATAAAGGCTATACAAATCAGACTACACCTGCTCACCTCTACTGATAGTAGCTTTTCCACCAGCAGCTCTCTGTTTGCTCGACAGGTGAACAAAAAGGAAAGTAAAGCTGTTGTAGGAGATTATGACACTTTCACTTTTCGTAGCATGCAGCCATGTTAAGTTAAACAAGCGTAGAAGTGTGTATACTTTCATGCTGCTGTTTCTCCAGTATAGTGTTTCCAGTAGGACTTCCAGTTCTATAAACACAACAACCATTTTCTTTACAGAATACAAATGATCAATTTGTTTTGAAGATGTTTGTTTGAGGAAGCTTTGTCTGGGTTTTTATTTTGTATTGTGGGTTGGTTTTTGCAAACCACATTTTAAAAGTGTTTATAGCAAATAACTTAAGTACTCATCAGTGTATCAGAGTAAATACCACATGGACACATGAAACTACAGTTTTTCACCGAAGTTCAATACTTGTCCTTGAAGTGTGCAAAATTCTGAAGTTTGCAACAACTGTCAGGGCTGTCAGAGATACAATGTATGAAAAAGGGATGTCATCATGGCTCTACAGGCAGGAAAAATCAAAGTAAGCTACAGAACTTCCAGCAAATTTATCAGCAGAACAGCATAGATTGTGGAGTACATTTTGTTTTTCTGCATGCATGGAAGAACTGGCTGAATAAATAAGAAAATGTTCTTGATCGCTTTTTGACAGGTGTATGTTGCTTATCTAAATAAAACCTTTGTTTGAGGGAGGTTAATAAAGAAAAAAAACAATGTACAAAACAGACAGACACTGAAATGAGAATGAGCATTTTCCTAGGTTGTTTTTCATAGATTTGTTCTGTTTTTAACAAGCCTTTATTTACAGTTCCCAAGATTGGCCTCTAAGCAACCAATCAAGTAGCCCTCTATCATCCTAACACAAAAATATTTGGGAGTAATAGTGCTCTGAATAAGAAGATATCAGCATTCAGAAGAATACAGAGTTATAATAAAAATTTCCACTTAGTGCATTGTTTCTAATTCTTTGCTTGAAAATCCCTTTCCACTGCAGAAATTACAATAGTGTCTAGACTTAGTGGGATCCAACTACATCTGGTGCAAAATGGTGTTGTCCCCAAAATTTCAACTGAAATTCAACTAATTTACTGTAGTTGAATGTTTTGCCCCATTTTTTGTAGCTGTATTTCCAGACAGAAGCAACTATGCATACTTTTAACTATCCTTACAGTTTACATGATCAGTCCAATTGCTTTGTTTTATAGCCTGGCAGTTATATGGATTTTTCAACAGAAGCTATAGAAGAAGATTGCTGGGACATCATGTGCCCCACGTATCAGTGTGCAGTGCAGCCTTACATGTGCATTTTATGATCATTCTTTCCCCTGTGGGCTGCAAACAGAGCAGGTGTTGCAGGAGACATAATTCTCACTAGTTCTAGATGGGAAGATCACATTTCCAAATACGTTTGTTCTTCTTGCAAGTCATATAGTCAAGATTCTTTTTATTAAATTTTCTTTTGCAAGTTGAACACAGGTAGGGATGTCACAGAAGCTTCAGAGCAGAATCAAACTCTTTAGTTCTTCATCAAAAACTTAAAGCTTTTGGAGATCACCATTCTGTACCACACATTAATGACTGTTCGTTTACAAATTTAAAAGAAGTTCACTAAATATATACTAAAAATTAATATATTTCAAAGATCCTATTATCATTACCTCATAATGGATTGATTTTTTAAAAAAGAGACAGTTTCTATATTTTACACACCATCAATGTATTCATTGAAATCAATTTTCTTTTTATAAAATACACTGAATGTCATTGAAGTTTTCAGTTCTCAAAACACACTTAGAGGAAAACATAAATTCCACATTCAGCTCTCACCTAAAACTATACCTTTTAGTCCTACTAACAGACATACAATTTTTATGAAGGAAGAAAATCCATTCCTCACTTCAAATACACTCTTATCTTTTCTTTTCATAAAACATGCTTTCTTCTAAACCAGGGTTTTAAATTTTAGGGCATTTCCAGAATGGGTAGACAAATTAGTGCTTAAGTCATATACCTGCAGTCATCATAGTTCTTCTAATGTCTTAAATGTTTTATTCGCTAGCCAAATGGCATGTTTACCTTAGACACCATGACTAAGTATACAGTTGTTCTGTCTGAGGGAGAGCACTCAGCCATAACTGACAGATTATAGGCCAGAAAGTCTTAAGGCTCAAGGAGATAAGGTTTGACACACAGCTTTAGAGCAGGTCGGGGTCTATTCTTACTTTTTCCAATCACAGGACATCCATTATTCTTTAATGTTTACAGTTGTCCAGCAATTTATTCCAAACAATTATATGTATGTATCTCTATAAAATAAATTATAATTTATATCACACAGAATATACCATGTAACGTACTATTTATTGCCACTTTTCTTTTTCAGACTGGCAACAAGTGGGGTCCCCCAGGGATCAATATTGGGCACAGTGCTTTTTAATATCTTCAGAAGTGATCTGGATGATAGATCAAGTATACCCTGTAGAGGTTTGCTGATGATGCCAAGATGAGTGGGGAAGTGGACACTTCAAAAGTGAGAGCCAGCCTGCAGGAAGACCTGGATAGGCTGGAAGAGTGGGCTAACAAGAACCTTATAAAGTTCAAC
Organism: Strix uralensis; assembly: GCF_047716275.1. NCBI lineage: Eukaryota > Metazoa > Chordata > Aves > Strigiformes > Strigidae > Strix > Strix uralensis. The sequence continues at coordinate 49,831,974 of NC_133972.1, read as the reverse complement.
AAGGACAAGTGTAACGTCTTGCACCTGGGAAAACATAACCCAGGAGTGCAGCACAGACTGGGATCCACCTGGCTGGGGAGCAGCTCTGTGGAAAGGGACCTGGGGGTCCTGGTGGACAACAAGCTCAGTATGAGTGAACAGTGTGCTGCAGTGGCAGAGAAAGCCAACAGGATGCTGGGTTACATCAGCAAGGGCATCACCAGCAGAGATAAAGAAGTCATTATCCCACTCTACTCAGCACTTGACAGGCCACACCTGGAAGACTGTGTTCAGTTTTGGTCCCTGCTATACAAAAAAGATGTGGACAGGCTGGAGAGGGTTCCAGAGGAGGGACACAAAGATGATCCAAAGACTGGGAAGTCTGTCATATGAGGAAAGGCTGAGAGAATTGGGTTTGTTCAGCCTTGAGAAGAGAAGGCTTACGGGAGACCTTATCACCATGTTCCACTATTTAAAGGGTGATGACAAAGAAGGTGGAGATTCGCTTTTTACAAGGAGTCATGTGGTAAAGACGAGGGGTAATGGGTGCAAGTTACTCCTGGGGAGATACTGATTGGACACAAGAGGCAAATTTTTCACAATGAGAACAATGAGCCACTGGAATAATCTCCCCAGGGAAGTGATGGATTCCCCAGCATTGGACACTCTTAAGATTCAGCTGGACAGGGTGCTGGGCTATCTTGTCTAGACCTTGCTTTTGCCAAGAAAGGTTGGCCCAGATGATCCTTGAGATCCCTTCCAACCTGCTGTCCTATGATTCTATGATAATAATATAGTATCTCATATATAATTTGGGATGATTATATATATATACACATTTTATATATTATAGTTTAAAAGTCTTTAAAAATAAATCTTTTTATGTATTTTTATCAGTATCATACTTTTCCCAGGTATCAGAAGCAATCACACACACAGCAGAAAGAAATCATGTATGTCGCTTGGGGAACTAAAGGATGCAGATCTTCTGCAGAAATTACAATGCTCTATTGCGTGTTCATTTTTCCTGCTGGTGCTATCCCTCAAATTAAACTGGCAACTTGCAGGACAAAAAAACTACCGCTTTGTAAGTACCACAGGCCATTTGTAGGAAACTTTTCCCCTGGAGTAACAAAAGAAAACAAACCCAGAGTCTATCAGATTTATATGGCAGCCTGAATACAGTTTTAAAAAGTACAGTCATCAATCAATTATTAAAAAGTGATGAGTAGCTAGAGTTTTGGTTGAAACTAACAGGAGTCCCAGATCCCTAAAGGTTTGAGAGCCATCCAAATGGTGTCCAGTTCCTTCAAAGGTGCTGTGAAACTGAAAGCACCAAATCCTAACACCATCTAATACTTAACACAAGTCAAAACCATTATCTATCAGCTTCCATGGTTTCTTCTAGACGTCAGGAAAAAAAGAAAAAAAGGATTCAGGGCTCAGGTTGTGACTATTGAGATGAAAAATAAAAGCGGAGCACAATCCCAGCCAAAGGAAACTGCTAACTTCTGCAGCAAGCTATTATGTAAAGAATAAAAAGAGTGATGGAAAAAGAACATGCCTATGCTACAGAGGTGGAATTATCTGACTTGCTCCTCTTTAGATTCTAGAAAACACTGGAGCGTGGAAAACAGGAAGATGTAATGACACAGAAGAAAAAAAGTATGAAAGGAACAGATGAGTTTTATGAAGCTAATGTAATTATGCTAGTTTTATCAACTTCTTCGTAATTACAAATTATATCTTTTTAATTATTGCAGTAAGTCTCACTCAGCACTTTAAAAAATGAAATTACATGTAGTGGAAAGTTCTGAGTAATACAGTGTTAAACTAACAGCTCTTCTAATACTTTAAAAGATTTGGATCTCTACTGCTGAAACAAATAAGAAAATAAAACAACCACACAGCTGCTTGTATCTTTACATGATGATGTTAAACTGTTTATTTCTTATGGACAGACTACATAGAAATCATACCTAAATTTTATAAAATGGCAGGTATTATAATCTGTGAGACACCACAGGTTATTTTCAGCTACCCATTTTCAGCTACCCATTTTTTGCTGAAAACTAACCACAAATTGAATAGAACAGCTAAACAAATAATTTCAATATAAAGCAGTATCACCTCTGGCTAACTTCAGTTCCTAGTCTCCTAAATTTCCTAACTAGTTGAGCATAGAAATAAGTAATTTAAATTGTGGTTTTTGCTTTCACTCTAGCATTTCAGAGACATAAGCCATGTCTCTAGATACTGAAGGGTATATGAGGATATGTGAAATCTGGTGTACTCCATCTCATGGCAGATCATTATGTTCCCTGTTGACAAAAATATACTTACAAAACCAAGATTGTATAATTCTGTTAAGATTGAAAATGTAAAAATAGATATGTTTTCCCAGAATTAGAGCAGAAATATCTGCACATATATATGTGGTAGGAGAAAGCAATTACAGTAACAGTACAATTTGCAGTAACATTTCTCCCCACCAGAAAAAGAACCAAAAACCACAACAAACCAAAAAAACAACAAACAAATTAACAATAAAATCAAATTCCTGGAATATAAAAACCATCCACCACATTGAATTCTGACATAAATTCTACACAGCTTTCATAGAAAATACAGCAAAATGGAATCACTGGATTAGTTAATCTGACTTTTTGTGTATTATAGGTCTTTAATTATTGATCAAATACTCTAATACATACACAAAATATTGTAGCCTTTCAAAAATAAAATCTATGCTCCAGGGAAAGGATGTGTAGCTCCACCTTAACTGTCCAGAGATACACTTACCTAGCTATCCCCTGTTCTAGACATAAACAAAAATAAAATCGATTGTCAAACCATTTGCAAAACCAGAGTTGTCCTTCATTCTAAAGAAGCTAGAAACCCTTGAAGTTACTTCGACCATATCAATATCAAATTAAAATATTGAATCACCCCAAGTAATCAGAAAGTCAAAGAACTTGTAAAATCTAAGAGTAGTTCTTTGACTATTGGGAACATGGCACCAAAGTATTCCTTTCCTGACAACCATGTAAATAGTTCTGAAAAGTCCTGGAAAAAAATAAAATAATAGAAAAATACTGCACTGAAACTGTTTCATATATGTAGACTGCTACTGTTAAAGGCTCAAAGAGTTACTGTTCTTTGTAGGTTCAGATTGTTTTAATCCCTTAGTTTTCTAAGAAATCATCATTTTCCTTCAAGAACCTTTGCTTCATCTCCACAAGGTGATTTAGGAGATAACATGGGTAGTAAACCCCCCAAATAATTTAGTTTATCCTCCATGGTATCCATTGAGGGAACACATCAGGCTACATCTCCAGTATTGGAGCCCCATCTGCATTATCAGACTCAAGCATGTTTTCAGGTTCTCTGCAGTTTGCCCTAGCTGTATACCAACTCTGTATCAGTGTAAGATTAACAAACACTAGTCCCTTACTCATATGCTTGTTTCCGTGGAAAGGAACTATAAATTTGCAGATTAGATGGGAGCTTTAGCATACTGGCAGCCTGAATGCTTGCAAGCCTTCTACCTCTGCTTCTGACCACAGTTAGGACCTTTGTCAAAGAAAACATCCATACTTCAAACAGAGAAATCTATTATTAAACGCCCATGCACTGAGAAAGAGCTCTAAAGAAGCCATCATACTATTGATGCCACTTATTAACTTCTCACTACCTAGATTCATTTTCAGAATAATACCAAACTGGGAAGTTTATAGAAAGGCTGCTACATTATCTGGACATCCATTTTCCTGAAGCACACTCTGTCAGACTCAGATCAAATGAAATGCGTAGGGTATAGCACTGCACTCACAGATCATCTCTTCCTTATCCATGGTGGAACACACAACCAGAATTCATCATTACTGCTAGTAACAGCCAACTGGTTAAACTTGTTTTAGAGGTGAAAAGAAATGGTGAATAATCTTTGCAAACTGAATCCAAAGCTTGATTCTTTTGTATTCCATTTTTAATATCTTCTTTAAGAAAAGTACTAAGCCAACAGGAATGAACATGAAAATCATCCAGATGTCTGGTTATATTAAATTTGAGGGACAGCATATCCCAGACCATCCCCACCCAAAGACTTGCTGTTTAACATTCTGATTGAAGATGAAATATCAAGACAGACAGGCAGAAACAAAAGTAATGTCTTTTTTTTTTTTTTTTCATTTTTATTTTACTTCCAACATCACACAAAGAATTTCAAACTTGGGTTTCATTCTAAGTCTTTGCTACTTTTCATTCTCATTACAGCTATGGTCATCTGCCTCTGGGTAGAAAGCTGTCCCCACCATTTTAGATACATACAACTGTCATACAACATACAGTCACCATGAATATAGCTCATAGCTCAGAATGTCCAGAAATAGCAGTAGCTGATCTTAAATACTGTAGCTGTCTACTAAGCATCAGAGATCACCACAAACACACCAGTCTACTGCTCCACTGTCTACACTGACTCTCCAAAGCCCTTTTCTGATATGCACACCCTTCATTAGTTTTAGAACCACTTGCTTGATCCCCCAAAATGGACACTGAAACATTGATTAAAAATTGTGAGAATAGCTATCAAGAGCCGGTTTCATTTTTAACACTGTATTTGTCCCAGGAATCTCATATGAAAAGTATGACAAGGACATTTATAACAGAGACAAGGAGAATGTCATATGACCTGTTTGTGATATACAATACTTGGACAAAACTATGAAGTAATATACAAATCAATATTCAGTCAAGATTTTGCATTCAGTATGATCACCTTAAAACATTCTTTCCCTTGTGGTAAGCAATTAGTGATTTTTGATAAATGATATATTTTTCTCATTAACTGTTATTCTAAGAGATAACGAGTAAAAAAAATTAAGTGGTTAGTAACTAATCATTTGTCTCAAAACCATTATTACCCAATACTAGACTTCTTAACCTCAGCTGAAAGAGTTACTGAAGCTTATGAAAAAGTAAACTACAAACAAGAAGTCAAATAACCAACCGAATCTTAAATTCGGTGATATCCAAGAAAATCACTGGTCTGATTATGTAAAGGATTGGGGGGGGGGGGGGGAAGCTATGTTAGGAAAAAAACAGAGCATTTATAAATCTCAGGGAAGAAAGTTTACCTTACTAAGTTTTAAAATCATCAGGATCAGATATCACAGGCAAACTAATATAACTAGGGTAGCTGCAGGAGTTCAATATGACTTTTTCTGATAAAATCTGATTGAAGATAACCATAGAAACGTTTTCAGTAATGTAAGCAATCTATCACCCGTATTTTATCTGCTATGATCTTGCTTCTACAGACAGGACATTTTTTAACTTAACTGAAACAAAATTAAAACAGCTTCAAATTACATTCCGACTAACTGAATTCCCCTTCCTATGTCAATTAGACATAACGTTATTCACTTCATGCTCCCTTACTAAACAGCTGATGTTTACAACCCTAGAGCATGCCACATATCAGTGCAGGTGAGTTAATTTCTAGGTACATAGTCTGCAACACAGTTGGGGTGAAAAAGTGCCACATGCATAAAATTACTATGGAAGTTTATTTTTCATTTAAGTAAGTTTGTGTCTCTGGACTTCATAAAGTTCTCCTCCTCTATACATGCTTAAGCCTCCCTGCCAACAGTTGCATCCCAGAGACATTGTAGTGCTCATCGTGTGACCAGACACTTCACCCTTCTATGGCATATTCTGCAGACTTCTCACTGAAGGCAATAGAAGTAACAATTTATATAACAAAGCACAATGAAAAATAACATAAATTATGAATAAGTAGAGGTGTCAGAGGGATTTAATTTTCCACTTACATCCGAGAATAAAGTAACTCCTAAGAGGAAATAAAAAGACCAAACATTTTCACGACCTTCCTGTAGAAAGATCAGCTAGTATGGGATGTGAAAATATGGTGCTCAGCACATTTCGTTGATTAATGTATTAATGAGAAGTGCTTATTTGTCTACATGAGTGTTTAGATAATCTTTGTAAAGGTGATACTAGTTTTCTGGTATCTCTACTGGACAGCAAATTATATGTCTCACATTCCTGCTTAAAATATGCTGGGATTTTTAAAACCCAGAGAGAAAAATAGTTCCAAGGTTCTTCACCAACAGCTGTCCATTACCCAAAAAATGAGTTGCAATAGAGTAATTGACTATGTATACTTTGCAGTCTCTTATCCAAACCTTTTCAATTAAAAATATTTAAGTTCTGATTTTGTATAGTAGTTTTTTATTCCACTATACTATAACTGTCTACAAAGAGGGCTACAAATTTTTCTGACAATTTAAGGTAAACATAAGACAATAAGCAATTCATTACATAAAACTCACTGCTCACCGATCTTGTCACTGTTTCCTCCTTAACTAATCCAAGGGCTCATCAATGGAACACAATAAAATATGGAAAATAAAATTCTTCCATACATTTTTACTGGATGCTTCAGTCTCCTTCCTTACTTCTCTCAGTCATTAGAGTATGGAGCTCTCAGCACACTTTCTGAACCAGCTGGACACCTTAATAGTGGTGACCACCTGTTATTCCTCATATTCACACTTCATTGCTCCTCCAGGCTTGCTCAGCACTATTTGTCTATCACATGAACATGTAGAGAAAATAAACCTGAACTGACCCTACATCTCTTGAAGCTGGTAAGAAACACTGAAAAAAAAAAAAAAAAAAGTAATCTAAATTCTAGAACTTTATACAGTAATGAGTTCTGAAAGAGTCCTAGTTCTTTGAACACCTTCTGTATAAAGAAATCTTGCATTACACATTCATCACAATAAAAGTTAAGTTTTATAGCAATGAGTCAGATCAGTAAGGTGCCTTAGCAGAGATACAGCCGATCTGGATGTCTGACAACCTGATAGAATTTCAACGACATCTACCACTAAGACAAACAAGGTTAGAAGTTTTTTTTGAAGGTTCCAAATCATAAAATTGATTTTCCTTTTTAAAAGTACAGAATGGTCACTTCATCTAGAAAAGAGCAGCCTCCTCATAACTGCAGCAAGACCTAAAGCTAAAGCCTTTTTTACATACTTTTTAGGAAGGCTTTGAGGATTTTGTCACAAAAGATACAAAAGATTTCTCTGGGTTTTTTTTAATTATTACTATTAATCTATAGTAGCACCTGCAGCCACACTGTATACTTGTGCTATTCACTGCATATTTATGCTGCAAATTGGGAAAAATAGAAAGAGGGAGAAGCTTAGATTACTATCTGAAGTACTAATGAACCTTTCCCTGGTGATACCACATCCTGTTTGTGCTGATGCTTTAAAATAGATATTGACAAATTGGAAAACAATCAGTAAAGAGTTGCAAAAAGAGTCCAGATTTGGGAAAGCTATTTTAGATTGAGACTTTTTTTAGAAGTCCCTTTAATGCAATTTAAGAAAGGTTACAGTCCAGAGTAAGTTATCTAATAAGATGTTTGACAACAGAAAGGTTTCTGTGTTGGTCAAATGCCCTCCTCCCAAAAAAGTCAACTGAGAAGACAAGCATGTCAGCATTTCCTCAGTCCTCTTTGTGAACTAAGATTATAAAAAAGAGGAAAGAGGCAGGGAAGAGAATGCAGTAGGAATTTGAGTAGAAGGGAAAAAATGAGATGGATTATTGTTTTTAATGTCCTAATATAGAATGATGAATAACTATTAATTTGATACTAAACTTCTGCTTCTCTTATTAAAATAATCCTAGTATTTGACTCAAGAGGGAATACAATTGTTTATCATTAACAGTATTCATAAGTCTATCCTTTCGTAAACTGCAGTTAAATCACTAATCCAATCTATTTTCTTTAAAATGATTGTACAGGATACCCGATATGACACAGGACATGGGAACTTTTATCCCTTCTTCTGTCTGACCTTCCTTCAGTTTCTTTTTCCAGTAAGCTCATCTTTCTCCTGTTTATTAAAAAAAACCTGTCTGTATTTTATCCTTCTTCTGTTTTTTTCAGCCCAGTATGGGTCCTGAAGTTCATTCCAGGTCTGCTGCTCAGGACAGCTGTAACTGAGGAGCATCAAAAACACTCAGGACTGTAGAAAAGGAGGGTAGCAGACACTGTCTGCAAGAGGTAAGAATGAAGTCCAGAGAGTCAAACATGCTGCTGGTCAACACCTGGTTTTCATATGTCAGTTCACGGAAATGTTAATAAAAAAGTGGAAACATACTGGAAAGCAGGATAACTTTCAAAGACCTGAAGGTTGCCGGAAACTGGAGGACTACAGGAGGGAAAAGTCACTTTATACTTGCTCAGCTTTCTCTCTATTTTGTGGGTATATCTGTTACTATTCCTTATGATAAAGAGGATACTTGGGTGCAATTTTTGGTCTAGTTCCATACAGGCATCAAGGAAAATACAAAATAAAGAAGGGAAGAGAGATTAAAATAAAATGCATAGATATTTCTGCATCAACTTGACTTACACATTTCTCATCATTTTCTTTGACTATCTTTTCTCTTGCATCCTTAATGTTAGATGAGTTCCATACCAGATAACTAATTTATTCCGGTTTCGATTTCTGAATGCTTTCATGAACACTCACTTCAGAGAACTGTGCAGCCTGTGGCCAGAGTGAACCAGCTATTGCTGTCTTCAGAGGGAACTGATGCAGGCCAAGCTACAGCAGCTGTGCTGAGTCCACGCCATGCCACATCAATCATTTTCACTGGGAAAGAAAGGGAACAGAGATTCAGTACCTGCATTCTGCCAAGTTGGCCATATTTTCTTTTTATTGAATACATTCTTTTCCCTTTTGGTTCTCATTAAAGATCAAGACAAGTTTATGCAAAATGACTGCACACACTTGAGAATCAATAGCACTCTTTATCATGAGGCAAAGGAGTATTTTTGTGATACTATAGTTATGCAGTTACACAAAAGAGAAAATAGGAGTTGTTCCTAATCAGTCCCTTATCTGTTCCTAATTAGAAAAGCATGTCTTTATGTAAATCATATTGCAATTACAAACTTCATACTTAAATAAGTGGGATATGTGAAAGTCATGGTAGAAAACTTGATTTTCAGAAGTAACATTCTGGTTGCTGCTGTGCACACCACTGTAGGAAATTCCTAGAGGCCTCTGTCACAATGCACTTCATAACTCAGCATTTAGGATTATTCTATTACTATTTCATAAAGCTAATTTTACATATTAGTAACTAAACCATTGATCACAAGCTTATACAACTTATTATAAAACAGGTATTTGCTCAATCATCTATTTTCTAACACATAATTTTATAAGGCACAGTGGTTTCAGAAACTGTTATCCTACAACCTTGTCAGATGTAACAGGATATCAATGGCCCAAGGGCTAACTGTTGAAAGAATTTTTTTCCTTATAGTTTCTTGGAGTAAAAATCCATCAAGCAAACAAACAAACACTAAGATTTCTTCCTTTATCAACTTCCAAATTTTGTCATAATTCTGGCAACACTTAGGGTTATTCTGTTAGGATATCAAGTATGAACACCAATTAACTCCATTTAAAAAGTAAAAAAAAAAAAAAAGACTTCTGTTCCTTCATTAAAGGTGACAAAACTGAAAAAGTTGAAAAGGATCAAAACATTGAAGGCAAAACCAATTATATCAGTTTATTAAGTAGTTCTTTCTATTCTAAACTGGCACTCAGGCTATTCATGCTGATTTTTAACTATTCATGCTTCAGCTTGGCAATACACTGATTACTGCAATTTAAAGCTGAGGCGATAGGTTAAAGGTATAAATGAAATATCTACCCACTAAGTAAGAGAGAGAAAAATAAGATTCATGCATCTGAGGATGATTGAGCTGATCTGGGAAAAACTAGGAAAAAAAAAGAAACTTTTTGAATTCTTACACTAATGGACTTAAATTAAATTGTTGATCGAAATAACAGCAGATGGTCCTTCCATTTTCACCTTAATTTTTGTTTTACTGGATTTTTCCACTTCTATATTATAGATGGCATTTTAAAACCATCCTAAAACAGTACAAGTAACTTCAAATGCAGATTCTCTTCTGGTCTTTTGAGGCAAAACACTGCCCTCCTCCCTTTTAAGAAAGATGGAGTCCTAGTAACTGCTCAATGAAATGTTTGATGCACCCCAGGACACAGTTCACCCTTTTTGCTGCCAGAGCACACAGCTGATTCATGTTGAACTTGCCACCAACCCAAACCCACAGATCTCTTTCTGCAGGGCTGCTCTCCAGTCTCTCATCCCCCAACTTGTATGTATAACCAGGATTACCCTGTCTCATGTGCAGAATCTGGCACTTGTTAAATTTCATATGGTTGGTGATTGCCCAGCTCTCTAGTCTATCCAGATCTCTCTGTAAGGCCTCTCTATCCTCAAGGGAGTCCACAGATCCTCCTAGTTTAGTATCATTGGCAAACTTACTTAATGTAAAATGATTTATAAAAACATTAAAGAGCACTGGTCCTAAAATTGAGCCCTAGGAACCCCACTGGTGACTGGCTGACAGACTGATGTAACTCCATTTACTGAAACTCTTTGAGCCTGACCTGTCAGCCAATTGCTCACCCAATGTATTATGGATTTGTCTAGCTGTGTACTGGACGTTTTGTCCAGAAGGATATTGTGAGAGACAGTATCAAAAGGTTTGCTAAAATACAAAAATAAAACCACATCTACTGGCTTCCCTTGATGATAGGCTGGTCATTTAAGGCAACTTACTGCTTTGAGCAGCACCAACACAGAAGTCATACCGTGCTGTAATAAGTGGCTTCAAAGTTGGAAAATACATTCCCACCTATAAAAAGCAGCCTAGGGAGCACTAGTGAGCAGGAGTCCTGTGAACAGAGTGGGTAAACAGAGCGTGGCATGTCAGCCACAATGTGGTGCAACAGTTTGAGCAGCAGTTCACGTGGAAGGATGTGCAGGAAGGGTGTAGTCACCCTACCAGCTCAAGAGGTCTCTGCCATAATGGTGGGCACATGCCTCAGAGTTAAAACCAATGATTCTACAGAGAAAGACCCTGAGATGTCTGACGCTTCCACACAGATGGAACCAGTAAGGAAGGAGACTTCAGTACAGACAGTAAGTTGCAACGAGTGCCCAGACCCTTATCCTGGAGAAAAGGTAAGTACCTGTAAAAGATGTGCACAGGTTGATGATTTGTTGCATCAGGTGGGCAAGTTGCAGGAAACAGTTAAAAGACTATGCAGTATTAGAGGGGCTAAGACAGAGAATAAGGTATCTTGGACCTTAGTGAGTCACAAAAGCAGGACTCTGCCTCGGTCCCCACCCTCCAGCATTACAACTGAATACAGATATGAAGCTTTAACAGCTGTAGATACTCATGAGCAAGGTCTGCAAGGAGAAGCTGTACCAGTAGCACACAGTGGATACCACAAAAGGAAGCAATGAGTGCTCGTAGTGGGTGACTCTCTGTTGAGGGGCACTGAGCTGCCCATCTGCCAGTCTGACAGGGAGTCACGAGAGGTATGCTGCCTTACAGGAGCTCAGGTCCGAGATGTTGCCAAGAGGGTGCTACAACTTGTCAAGAGCATAGACTACTATTCATTTTTCTACATTTTTTTCTGTCTTTCATGCAGGCACAAATGACACCACAAGCCAGAACCTGAGCAGAATCAAGGAAGATTACAAAGTCCTGGGCGTGCAAGCGAAAAGTATTGGTGCCCAAGTTATCTCTCCTTCCATTTTACCAATTAGAGAAAAGGGTGCAGCCAGAAATAAATGTATAATACAAACCAACTTTCTGGCTTCACGGCTGATGCCATCATGAGTGCTTTGGCTTTTATGACAATGGGACATTTGTTGATGACCACAGCCTGCTAGGGAGGGATTGGATCCACCTGTCTAGAAGGAGCAAGGCAATCTTTGGCAGCAGGCTGGCCAACTTGGTGAGGTGGGCTTTCAACTGAAGGACTCCAGGGGCGGGTTCCGAAGTGGCGATAGTCACACTATTGCAAACAAGTCTGGAATAAGCCAGGCCAACCAGAGCAGAAACAATTTTTCCTTAGCTTAACTGAGAGCTTCTGAGTCTGCTCAAAACCAAAAGGGAAGTGTAATAGAGATGGAAAAGCAGATGAATACCCATTAAGAACTACAAGGGCATTGCCAGGGTGTACAGAGATGCAGTTAGAAAAGAAAAAGCTCAGCTTGAATTGCAATTGGCCAGAGATGTCAAAAATTACAGGAAAGTTTCTTCAAGTGAGTAAATAACAAGCAGAAACAGAAGGAAAATATTGGCCTGCTCTTAAACAGGAGAGTTGAATTAATCACCAACGATGATGAAAAGGCAGAGGTTCTCAAACTTTCTTCACCTCGGTCTTTACCAGCCCTGTTGGGCCCCAGGCCTTGGGAACAAAAATCCAGGTTGATGCAAACACAGACCCATTGTCAATGAAGGAGCAGTTGGTATGCAAACTATTAGAGGAGCTTGCCCCCTACAAATTGATGAGCCCTGACATTATCCACCCGAGGATGTTAAGAGAGCTGGCTGATGTCATTGTGACACTGCTCTTTATAATCTTTGAGAAATTGTGGAGATGAAGGGACATCCCAGAAGACTGGAAGAAGGCTAATGTCACCCACATCTACAAGAAGGGTTTAAAGGAAATTATAGGCCCATCAGTTTTACTTTAATGCCTGGGAAAGTTATGGAATGAATTGTCCTGGGGACTATCACAGTCAAATAAAGCACGTGATTGGGAAAAGCCAGCACGGATTCACCAAGGATAAATGGTGCTTGACAAACCTGATTGCCTTCTATGACAAAGTAACCTGCTCAGTTGAGGTGGGGCAAAGAGTAAACATTATCTACCTGAATTTCTCCAAGGCTTTTGATACAGTTCCCCACAGCCTCCTCCTAGAAAAACTGATGCATTACAGTCTAGACAAGTGGTCTGTGCGGTGGGTGGGGAACTGGCTAACAGGTGGTAGTAAATAGCTTCTTTTCAGACTGGCAACTTGTCACAAGTGGGGTCCCCCACTTAATTGATATTGGGCAAAATGCTGTTTAATATCTTCAGAAGTGATCTGGATGATAGATCAAGTATACCCTGTAGAGGTTTGCTGATGATGCCAAGATGAGTGGGGAAGTGGACACTTCAAAAGTGAGAGCCAGCCTGCAGGAAGACCTGGATAGGCTGGAAGAGTGGGCTAACAAGAACCTTATAAAGTTCAACAAGGACAAGTGTAAGGTCTTGCACCTGGGAAAACATAACCCAGGAGTGCAGCACAGACTGGGATCCACCTGGCTGGGGAGCAGCTCTGTGGAAAGGGACCTGGGGGTCCTGGTGGACAACAAGCTCAGTATGAGTGAACAGTGTGCTGCAGTGGCAGAGAAAGCCAACAGGATGCTGGGTTACATCAGCAAGGGCATCACCAGCAGAGATAAAGAAGTCATTATCCCACTCTACTCAGCACTTGACAGGCCACACCTGGAAGACTGTGTTCAGTTTTGGTCCCTGCTATACAAAAAAGATGTGGACAGGCTGGAGAGGGTTCCAGAGGAGGGACACAAAGATGATCCAAAGACTGGGAAGTCTGTCATATGAGGAAAGGCTGAGAGAATTGGGTTTGTTCAGCCTTGAGAAGAGAAGGCTTACGGGAGACCTTATCACCATGTTCCACTATTTAAAGGGTGATGACAAAGAAGGTGGAGATTCGCTTTTTACAAGGAGTCATGTGGTAAAGACGAGGGGTAATGGGTGCAAGTTACTCCTGGGGAGATACTGATTGGACACAAGAGGCAAATTTTTCACAATGAGAACAATGAGCCACTGGAATAATCTCCCCAGGGAAGTGATGGATTCCCCAGCATTGGACACTTTTAAGATTCAGCTGGACAGGGTGCTGGGCTATCTTGTCTAGACCTTGCTTTTGCCAAGAAAGGTTGGCCCAGATGATCCTTGAGATCCCTTCCAACCTGCTGTCCTATGATTCTATGACTCTACTTTTCATATGAATAGTATATTTTTAAATTAAAATCACTGGAATCAAATATTATCAGAAACTCCATTCAGCACATCAGGAGATATATCTGCACAGCAAAAGAAACATCATCTTTAACTAAAGCACTTGCAAGTTACACTCCTTTTCTTTTTTTCAGAAATGAGATGAACTTGCATTTTTTAATACAGAGAAAAAGCATATATAAGGGTAGTGCCAGAATTTACGTAAGCAATTATAGACAAGATCCTATAGTACTGTGAGATTCCAGTTTGCAATAAGAAAAGGAACTAGAGACATAAAAACTGGTATAAAATCTTTTATTTTTGTAAAAATTGTTTAATAACAGAAGACACATAATTGACATTCTGCACTGAACGTTTCACCAAGGCCCACCTGGCTGCAAGTCAGTTGTCAGATAACAGAAAGATATCAATGTTTCAGTATGAGCAACTTTCTTTTGTAGCACAAAATGTTTTTCTAGCAAAACTATTTTATATTTCTGGATGCATTTCCAAGCACGAAACATTGTTCTATCTAGGTTTCAGCCCACTTTCTCTTTTTACCGAGCCATCGTTATCTGCCAGCTATCCCATCCAGTGATTAAATTCAAGATGAAAATAACCAAATGGTTTTATATACAATAAAAAGTAGAAAAGGCAGATTGCTTAGAAGATAAAAGAAGAAACTCTGATAAGTCAATCATGAACACAGGAGATGAGAGCTAATATATATTGGTGTGATGAAGACTGACATGCCCATTACCAAAGTGGAACAATTTTTAGCAGTAAAAAGATAAAGCATGATGACATGAAATAAAAAATTGACTAGACTTTATAGAACACGGAAGTTCAGGGACTTCAAAAGGATTATTAAAATCTGCTGTGAACAGAAGCCTCCACGAGTAAAAAGAATCAGAGAAATTATGCTAACCCTTAATGAAGAAAAAAATTAAAAACTTATCTCTTCTACACCAATGCAAAATACAGAGGAATTATTTATAATTAAGAAACAGTAAAATAATGAGTGAAACAGAATAGTCAGCTGCAAATTACTGCAGAAGAAAATGACAAAAATAGAAGATAATTGCTAGGCAAATACAAACCTCAGCATTACTAATTAGAGATCTAGAACTTGAGGAAGATTCTTTTAGTTACAGATACTAATTTATTGGACAGTAGTTTAAGGAGTTGGTCATCTACTGCTGATCATCTTATCAGAACTTTCAACAGGTATTATTTTGCTCTAGCATCTTCATTCGTATTTATATTGGATGAGATAGTGAGCATCAAGTCCTCTATCCAGAGAAGCACTTGAGCGTTGAGAGGACAAATGACATAGTTCCTTTTGTACTGGCATTCTGCACCAACAGATTTCCACAACACTGTGGCTTTTGAGGTGGTTAGTGAGCTACACACCCATAGAGGGAGGCAATATTAAGGGCTTAATTCAGCTTTAGAGATGCATTCAAAATGAATGTTTATAATTTTGTTCATTTCCATTTGTACACTGAAGGCAACAGAGCTGGACCACTGTATCAAACACCTCAAAACTTACACTATACAGATGATTTATACCACCGAGGTTCAGATCTTTTATTCTTCTTTTCAGATATTATACTTTTCATTGAAGATTTGCTAAATTGAATTTACAAACCTTTTGGTCTAATATCTAAGCAAGTCATCAGGAGGAATGTTTTCTTCACTATTATCTTTACACTTTTAATTATCACCATTTGCTTGTGTTAGAAATAAGATTACAAAGTTTGACCAAAGACATACATCTTTTAGCACCTGCATATTATGATGGTGCATGTATGCAGCTTTTGTTTCAGACATATTTAAAAGGTAGATCACAAAAGTGGTGACGTATAGATCTTAGAATTTATTTCAGGGAGTTTATTTTAAGGATGGGAGACATTAAGAATTGAAAGAAAACATGAACTTGGGAGTTCCAGATTCACTCCCTTTCTACATTCTACAGCAGGTATGCTGGAGGGCTGATGTGTAGGATTAGTGACTGTTTGATTTGATAATTATTGTCAGCATATCATAAAGTTTCAAAGGTAGTGAAAAAGTTATCACTGAAGATTTAGAGATTGTTTGCAACGCTATTTTGAATGGGCAACCACCTAACATGGTGTCATTTATATCTATGATGCCAAAGACATGAAAGAAGACAATTCCATTTCAATTCCTTCTACTTTATTTTTCATTTTACTTATAAAAACACAACTGTTAAATGTATCCCTTAATGGTATCAAAGCAGATTCACAGAGCAGTTATCAAGTTTTCTGGTTTAGTACCAATATCTTGCACTGCTAAGAGAATATTTATTAGGTAGTTCTCTGTCTTAATAAAACCTGTACTTGTAAATCAGACATACAGAAATGTCCTATGTACTGGTTGAAGTTACAGAATTGTAGACTTTCCATTTCAAATCATCACCTTTTAGCATATTAATGTACTTCGTTGAATTTTCTGTAGTACATACCAATTCAGTATGAGCATTTCAAAAATCCTCACCTACCTTAAGAAAATATTATTCATTGTAAAAATTCATTATTTCCTCCTTTAAAAAATAATCTTCAAGCTCTCGTGAATTGTACACAAATGCAGTAAACTAAGCATCTTTTATAGTCTACCTATTGATAAACTAAAATAAAACCACCAAAAATTAATCCCTTTCAATGGGATCTCAAAAAAGTAATGATGGTACAGGATGGGATTAATCTGATCTAGCATAAATGTCTACACCTGAGCTAATCACCCTCAAGTGACAGCTAGTATATAGAGTCAGAGGAGAGCAGGGCAACAGTCATGTCATCCTACTGATAACATCTAACACAGGCCAAGTGAATCGTGTTAGTTCTTTTAGATGATTGCAGAAGGAGCATAGTGTAACTAGATTACCTGTTAACAACATTATTTAAATGTCCACATCGAGGATTGATGACTCTCATCCACAATGTCTACCAGGCATTTTTTCTGTTTGTGTGGTTTCATTTATCCACTGTTCATTGCAGAGTTGTTAATGCCCAAAGAGTGTGGTTGGAAGTAAGGATTGATGGAATGAGAGTGAAAATTTCAGTTGTTCTAAAACTCATGCTAGTCACAGATCATCAGTGCTCGACATTTCCCATTTCTGCAGAAGTGTGCTAATCCTTCATGACTGTTTCTTTAAGTTTAAAAGTGTGGGCTGAAAGATAGATAAAACTGCAGGGATATTGCCCTCTGGATTTCATATAACACATAATTATTACCTTCAGAGAGAACTTCATGTTTTGCTGAAATAGATGTTTAAACTATTTTTTGAATCACAGCACTCTGAAGATATCTTTAAAACTGAGATTTGCTTCAAATACCAGGTATTAGAAAACAGAGAACAAAAAGCATAAAAAAGAAAAAATATAAGTAGCAGTCCTTTCTATGAGGTCAGTTTAATTGTTTTCACTGAAGAATCAGTAGAAAACTTCAGTTTATGTTAGTATTAGCAAATAAGAAGGAAAACTTTCAAATTGGTGAAAATACTGAGGGAAAAAAATGTTACCAGGACACAGTTGCAGCAACTGAAATTGTCCAGATGGTTTTTAACTGACAAGTTTTCAGTCATGATGATGCTTTCATTTGTGTGTGTGTGTGTAGTAATTGTGGTTCTAATGAGCACATTGCCTTAAGCATGTTCCTAAACCCACTAAAAACAAGCTGAAACAAGTGATAGCAAATACTTACGCAAAACACTGTGTTTTTTCTCATTTTTCATGCTTCCAGGTGAAGTAACAAATCTCATTGTGTGGTTTGGTTTTTTTTTTAAATGATCTCAGGGATACCTACTGCCCAGTCATTGTGCAAACACCACTTTTCCAGTGATCCATCAGCAGCATGTTGCAGAGAGCACTGCCATTACTAGCACAGTTGAAGTGGTTTGGGATAGTTCTCTTAGAAAAAAAAAGCCTAAAAAAAGTAAGAAGCAATTTAAGCTTAACTTCATGAATGTAGTCCATGACTACGAAAAATAAAGTTCACTCCTTTTCCCAGAAGGGTGATTGAGTCCCCCTGAGCCTGCTCTGAGCAGGGTTCACCTCCTCTTCCACGCTGGGCTGCACTCACTCAAAGGAGTATTCCAACCCAATGAAGTGAGTACAATCACACACATAATAAATATATTAATTCTAAGACAAATTATTTTCTATTTGAACAGGCAAAAAAAAATTTTTCAGGAGTCTCTGATAAATATAGGTTCATCAAGACAAGATCTGGGCTTTAGTTCTCACAGCATATATTATTGCCTGATACTCCCTACCATGTGATACAAAACAGGGTAAGGCTAAACTTTTTTCTCTATTGTAGGGAAGGTATGATCTAAGCAGACATCATAAGAAACACATATAATTTTATTTCTTTACATAGTGTATGTAATGAGAAGAAGAAAGCCCAACTCCATTGTTTCCAAATGAGACATTTTTATTCAAACAGGAGAGGTAAGTCAGGTCTACTGCATAGCAAACACACATTTCTTTTTCCATAATTTATTATTTTAAGAAATAACAGGGTAGATGTTAGTGAAAGAACTGTAGTCAGAGAGGAGTGGCTGACATGCATTTCCTGAGTAAGTCCACAACTGAGAGGTATAAATATTTTCTTTTTGTTCACACTAACTTTCCTACTAATTAAAGAAACAAGAATATTAATCCAATTGGAACTGTATAGTGGAAGAAAATATCAGCTCTAGTTAATTTTTGTTAACATTTCCTGTCATCTAGGCAACATACATTAATATTTAGTAGTAATATGTTTAATAAATAACCTTTATCTATTTCTTTTTCCTCTGTGTTTTCAGAAAGCTTTGATTTTTCTCTTTGCTTGTTACAGAGATGAAGGTATAAAACCTGTATCATAGTCTAATATGGGTACATGAAAATTCTTTCAGTTCTTTGTGTCTTCCTGTGGTGCCTTTAACTGATCTAATGCAATAGTGTTTATTAAAAACAGACAAGAAAGCTGAAACTTCATAAGTACAGGAAAGTTGCTTTATTAAGCCACCTTGGGTTTCTCTTTTTCTCATACATAGCTGATGCCATTTTTGGAAAAATACCTGTGGTGTAAGCTCAGGATGCAGGCAGTTATAGCAGCAGCATGCTATTAAGAATTACTTTTTCCTATCATCACGAAGAAAAAGTAATTTTAGTGTCATGTTGGTTGAAACATTTCAGCAGTTCATTAAGCCAATAAGAATGCTCATGGGCACCTCTCTCTCTTCATGACTAAAAAAACCAACCAAAGCAAAAGTAACTTTTAACAGCACTAGCTTTGCAATCTGTCCTCTCATTGATTTTGTGTCACAATCCAAAGACTGAAGAGAGAGGCATTATGCTACTGAATTATGTTACTGGATGTCCTGAACATCTGAGGACCAGGATAGCATCTAACCTGAAAAGATGAGGGATGTTCCTGTTGTGTCACCTCTTCCTCTGGCTCTGAGAGGAAAAGAATGTGTACCTGGTGCATCCATCTGACTCATTCAGGCTGCAGCAGCTTAACCACAAGCAAGACTTGGACCAAAGGGAGCAGGTCAGACCTTTCACTGCTTCCCAGGCAGATTCAAGCAGGAAGGTGGAGGGCCAAGCTGGCATGACAATGAAGGCAGAGCATGGGGTATGTTATTCTGTTTCTTATCCAGTGCCTCACTTTGCAATAAAATAAACCTGTCCTGTTCATATCAAGGCAGAGGAAGAAAGAAATAAAGAGCTTCCAAGGATTTTTCCTTTTGACTCTGAAATGTCCAGGAAAGCCTTGGGATAAGCATCCTCTAAAGTCTGTAAAAGCTCCCATATAAAACTTTGGGGAACTTCTCTGGGACAAAAGGGCATATGTAAACAATCCGAGATTTCACCATTACATCTTTAACTGCAAATAGCAAGAATGAGAATTCTTTTCTTTATAAATGAACAGAATGAAAAATAAAAGCCTATTCACTGCCCACTAAAATGATGTCTAAGTTTTATTAACAGCAGTGGTATGTAGGGGTTTCAGCAGTTGATTCCGAGAAGAAAATAGCAATTGTAGCCTGGGGAACTAAATGTAATAATTCTTTTTTTTGCCAAACATTTGCACTACAGTCTTGAGCAATAAGAGGAGTCAGCTTTCTCTCCAGTAGAGAATATGACAACCACTGTTTTAATGTTAGCAATTTAACAACTTTCTCTGATTCTGGAACAGGTCAGTAGATATACAGGGTAATTTGTAACCACTTTCTACCTATACCCAGGTCAAAGCACAACATATGTTAATTCTACAGCCATGTTGCATCATGAACTGAC
The DNA here is from genome assembly GCF_047716275.1 of Strix uralensis. Lineage (NCBI taxonomy): Eukaryota > Metazoa > Chordata > Aves > Strigiformes > Strigidae > Strix > Strix uralensis. The sequence continues at coordinate 49,811,720 of NC_133972.1, read as the reverse complement.
ATACTATTGGTAGTGTGATCTTGAGGAAGAGGCTGTTGGGAAAGATCAAAGTTGCAGGAAATGCTGATCAAAAGGAAATGGAAAAGATAAACAGAAAGCAGCATAGTAACTTCATCAGCACACAGAATCTGGACCTCAAACATCCTCCTTAGCTGGTGAGGTGTCAGTTGACATAGCTTCCAAATGTCACGGTTTCCTTAAACATGTCCCACAAGTTACCTGCAGTTTTGTCAGGGCTACTATGACAGCTTACATTTATCCAGGGTTTCTGGGACATCCCAACAGCCTTTGTCAGACACAACTACTATGCGATAGATTCAACTAGGTTCCTGTTTTGAATGTGGAGTTTTCTTATTTTTCAGAAAAATTGAATTTATGGTCCCAACATGCACATGATAATAGGAGAATAGGGAGAGAAGGAGGGAGCAACACCTCTTGGGGTAGTGATGTCTTAAGAAGGAACACACAGATTAGATTTAAAATCCCCTCAGCAGCTCTATGGCACCTGTCAGCCTTAGTTCTCTCAGCAGTTTCTAAACTATCATTATTCCCTGTTTTTCAGAGAGGGAAATAGGCCAGAGAGGTGAAGCAATACTCATAGACCAAGTCAGTAACACTAGTGGCAATAGGTACTATTACTAACATGAGGATTTGAAATTCAGTCATTGCTCTAACTTGTTTCCTAATTATGTGACTTTTTAGAAGTGATCAAGAAACTCTTTACATCTTTAATAGTATTAATCTTACCTATTTACTTGCTGTGGAAAAAAAAAATCTTACCTTATTTACTTGCTGCTAGCCACTTGCTAGCCCAAGGGGAACAAAAACAGAAGGAAAGTTTGTTTTAATATTTCTTTATTTCTACTACCTCAATAGCTATTCTTCATTATTCAGAGCAATTTCTTACAACAGTGCAAAGAACGAAGTCTTCAATGTGACATGTTAGGAAATAACATTTCAGCAATCTCATCTTGCATTCTGATTCAAAAAATTACTTGGCTCTAACAGGTATCAGTTAGCCTTTAGCAATTTGACTGCAAGCTTCAAACTAAAAACAAAATTCCAAAGACTTCCCTCACTGTGATTTTGCTATATGACAAAACATTAGAATGAGTTTGCTGAGCATCACTTTAATTTACAAGTTTAATAAAAACATGTAATTACTGACAAACACTGATCTGTGTGCTACCCTTAATTTACGCAAAACTGCTCATGACCTGTGACGATCTATCCGAAGAGGTGTTGTATGACAGAGAGAAGACTTTATAACAGCAGTCCAACTGTAGGACTCTTACAGTCTAGGCTTGGCTGTTACCGCAGTGCCCCACTGGAGCGGGCTCCCTCTCACCATTTGAAGTCCCATTGAGCAGGGTGTGCTGGGACAGGGGAGCAGGTGAGGTCACTGGGTGGGGAGTGCTTTACTTTTAGTGTGTTTGCAGATCTGACGCCAGGCTGCTCAATTCTTTCAATACTGACAGTCCATACCAGGCTGTTTTCTAATCTTTCACTCCAAGAAGGAAAGGCAGAGACAGTAAAGCCAAGAATCCTTTATGGGGTCCACAGGCTAAGCCTTCTACAAAGCGCTCAGCAACCTCCTCGTGTTCATCTCTTCAGCCTGCTTCCAAAGTGGTCAACTTCTCCTCATTCACACAGTTTCCTCCATCACTCAGACACCTGCCAAAACCTCCTCCAGACAGTTCACAAAGACACAATCATCAGCTGCTTCTTCTATACCTCTGATTTTAAGAAGTCCTCTTGCCATAGCCCAGAACTCCAGCACATATTTCCCCAGAACTCCAGTGTATATTTCCAGTTTTATGTTTGAAAGCCTTCTGAGCAGCCTGCTGTAGCTCTCTCACAGCATGAAGCACCTCTGTTATGCTTAAGTGGTATTACATTAAATAATGGAAGCAATGAAACACTCTTAGGAAATTATCCCACCCAGCTTAATTCAAGGCTTACAAAATAATGCACCACTCCCACCTCAGACATCAATGAATCCAACGAAAAAAATTATTTTGAGTGGAGCTTTGACTACAACTGTTTCAGGTAACCAAATAAGGATCAGAAAGACTATATCACAAAATATTTACATTTTAAACTTTGTCAAGACTAATTAATGGGCCTTTTTTTCTCTTTGAAGAATTGTACCTTGCTGCTTATTTTCTTTTTAGAAAGATTTAAATAATTCATTTATCAGTCTTCTTTTTCCTACTCTCAGTTCCCCATATAGTCAAATATTCTTGTACTAATTCCTCTTCCCTATCTTCAGAAACTTGTCACCTGTTTGTGAGAGAAAAGTTACCCAGCTGAAAGCCTGTTTAACATATCCATTTTACAGCACCTCTGTACTGTAAAACAAGTAATGGTAAACAAAAAATAAATTAAAAATCCCATTCTCCTTTGATACATAAGGATTACCTGCATGGCAAGTAACATTTAGGAAAGAAATAATAGTAGTTTTAGAAAGTATTCCCAGGTAATGATTCCCCAGTAGCAATAAGGGCAAATTAAAAAAAGTGTTGGTGAACTTAATCTTTTGGAAACTGGTGTGTCCCACATTCCCTGCCTCCATTCTCCTATTTTCATTCACTCAAGATAAGTGAAAAGAAAAAAATAAAACCCACAACCCTCATTAAAAGTAAAACAGCTGGACTCTGGGCTACGAGGTATGTTACATTTTGTGCACTCTAACATCACGGAGACACTGAAAAAAACCACGTTGGTTTGGAAGTGTAGGTAATGATGAAAAGCTGGATAATCTGGAAGAAAAAGGCTGTTGCAATCTAGGAGACAAATGCACAGGCTTAGGCTGTGGGAGGATTCAGGATGATGAAATTTTGTTATGTAGGAACTTCACTATAGGTGTCCTGCTCTGCTGCACTTGTAATTGCCTTGTCTCTTCCTTGGCTTGACCAATGCTCAGGCGACATCCTTGGCACTCTATCTTCACTCCTGGCTGCATTTGCTGTTTTCTGGCCCTCCTAAGCTGGGAAGTAATGACTGTTTCACAGGCAAGGAAGAAATGAACACCTCTGAGACGGAGTCTGGAGCCAGTAGAGGAAAAATGATGAAGGATGAGGAATGACGTACTGAATTATGCAGATTTTATGAGCATGTTGCAGGCATGTCAGCGTGCCTGAATCTCTCAGGGCTAGATATCTGGGATCCGTTCCACTTGGTTTGGTGAAGGAAAAGTTTCCTGGTCTGAGGCAACTGCATTGTGACCAGATGCAGACACCTCACTTAGAGAAAGTGTTAAGAATCTATACCTGTCCTAAAAACTGGAGATGGAACATAGTCCAGCCACCAGTGGCAACTTCTATAAAATATAGCACCAGCTACTGTTATTTTCTGTCATGTTACTTTGCTTCTGAAATTCATCTTGTTGGTAAAGACAACAACCTACATAATATTTGATCAGAGTCTAGAAAGTGCTGTAGAGCTAGTTAAAGGGACATTTTAAATTATGCCTTTCAAATACGTGTACTAGGTCTGCAAAGAAGTCTACGAAACCAGTTGGCTTTGGATTACATCTGAGAGAAAAGTCTACTCCGGAGGAATCTGATTGCTACTTCCTAATTTTACATGACATTTTGAAGGAGATTTAATGTACCAAAGTAAGATAAGATACAATGAATAAATAACACACTTCTATTTTACTGTTCCTTCCCAAGTGGTGTTCCAAGATACGTGCTTAATAAAGATAAAAAGAAAAAAGAAAATAACATCACCTATGTTTAAATCATTAAATGACTGTACAAAAAACTACAATTCCTCTTAGGCAACACTTCTTTTTTCATTCTATTTTTTTAATATTTTGTTCTGATGATGAATGAGACTGATTTACTCAGAACTGATTTCATGGCAGGAGAAGCACATACATGGCAGGCAGCCACTGAGAAAGCATTTTCACACTACTACTGTGCCAAACTGCAAGGTGGCATTGGCGTATAGATAAATGTCCCCCGGTGACAAGTGTGGAAACTCATTTTAACTTGTGACCCAAGCCAGATTTGAATTTGAGCTGGTACCAAAATACACCAAGCTGGGAAAGCTCTTCATATGCAATTCTGCCACACTCCCTTCTGATCAGCTAATTTCAGTCATATCAGTGAGGTCTTTTAAGCCTCAGGTGTGCCTGCAAATAACTCCTAAGTGCTCTAAAGTCTTCTGATGCATAAATTGTATCTCCAGCCCTTTCACATGACAGTTTCTTCACATTCTTTCATACAAAATTCACTAGTATAAGGAAATGGATGAATAAACATTTCACTATGAGAACTGAATGGGAGAGTAAGTAGCTAAATTGGGAAAAGAAAATGAACTGAGCCATCAACATTCATACATAACTTCCTGGGCAAGAATTACAACATCACCAGTCTAGTCTACTATTCCTTAACTTGCACTTACCAGGTAACAATTACATTAAGACAGTTCTCTCCTCAATATCTGTTAATGTCCTCACGCAATACACCTTGAACATCCCTGTGCAGACTCAAACATAATTAGCAATAGATATAATATGCTGGCTCTAACGTAAACATTTAGGAACTATCCAAGCAGTTTTAGAGACATTTCAGTGCAATACTTTCACCATCACTAGACCTACTATCTTTCCCTAAGGCAATTCCACTTATTTTAAACTTTTTTGGCTAGGTCACATGTTTTTGGTTGGGGTTGATGAAGACAGAAAGTCTTAATTTGCTCACAGAAAGTGGTAGAACTGTTAATGTGTTTTAAACAAGCAAATAAGATAATTTCTTTGCAACTATCTCCTCCTCCTCTTTTCTTATGAGTGAAGACAGACGTCAACCTACAGGGAGAGAGAGTGAGAAAGAATACACATGCAAACACAGCTGTGTTTGTTCATGATTTTGTTCATTTTTAAACACAATTTAAATTTTATGCATTATGTATTTTTAAGGAGACATTGTCCCTACAGATAGCAAAATCTGCAATCCCAAAAAGCTCAACACAGCTGCACGTAGTTCGAGCCAGTACACATTTCAGATGAAGCTCTCTTTACAGAATGCACCCTCCCATTAAGCAAACTCACTAGAGAACATCCCTTAAAGCTATTCATTATACATTAGGTGGTATATACAATGAAAAAAACTCCAGGTTTTATTATTTAACATCTACTTAGTGTTTAAAAATGCATGCTCGATGTTTAGACAGTTTAAATGGCACTCAAGTTTCACACACTAAGTCAGATGCAGTACTTTTGCTAACTCTCAATGCCAAAACACAAAAGCAATGTTGTTTGGTTGTGGTATGTGTTTAGCAGAATCTTGATAGTTTTAAGAGGGTTGATAACTGCTGATAAACTTATTTTCTAGCTCAGTAAAGCATATTTAAAATACTGGAAGTAATGCAGCATATTTAATTTTCACAGGTTATTTATCTCACCAATGTGACCTAAGGATTTCAACAAGTGATAGAAAACTATGTTGTGCTTCCTTTGTGAATTTGATTTCATTTTATTGTTTCCTGTTCATTGTTGCTTCTTTAAACTGATGGTGATAAGCAGACCATCTTCTTTGAGACCTTTGCAGTTTGAATAATCCAGTATACAGTATAAAATATGATTAGCTGACAAAGTAATTCACTGATTAATATGGAAGATCACTGATCAGTAACAGGGGTAAAAATCTACAGCTTCAGTGGAAGGGTCATCAGAATTGAATGAATTTTAGATTATTAATTTGAATCATTACATGCATACAGAATAAACCATGCAAATTCTGTCAGAAATCTCATTACACAAGTGTAGATGTTGTCAGGGTATCTACTAAATGATTAATTCATTCTCAACTGAAAGAAGAGTTGACTTGGCAATCCTTGCTCTACAATGGTGTGAATCTTGTTTACAGATGCTTGACATCTGTAATGTTCACGGTTTGTAGAAGTTAATATGTTGTTCTTCTGGCTTTTAACTTTTATTGCCTCCAAGATATTCAACCCCAAAGTTTGCCAGCTTCCAATCTGCAGAGTTGAGGTCACATATGGCATCAAAATTAATGGCCATTCGAAGGGTCTTTAGTATCTTTCTAGGACTTATGTTGTGTCTTATGTTTTCAAAGCATATTCTGCTGTCATAAAAATATGGATCTAATGTTAACTTCATTTTGAGCTGCATTTCCAATAGCATTGATATTTTTCATCTTCTTAAAGTCATGACTGAGAACAGAATCCTGAGGTTTTTTTCACCATATGATTGTTTTAATCAATATAATATTCCACAAGTCTGAAATAACAATATCTGTTTTACTGTACTCATTTGCAACCAGACACTTATGTACAGAATATGGTTTGAACTAATCTGCATAAGAGACCAATTGTTCTATGACAGTACAGAGAGGCCTCTTCTTCCAGGGAACCAGTTTATAATAGATGTTAACACCTCCTATATTTTGATGGCAAATGGAAGGAAAGTTGACTTGGAAAAATAGGCTGAATTAAAACATAGTTAAATTTACCAAACATCTTTAAGGCTTTAAACTTTAAAATCCCAGTAAAGCTGGGCAGCATTGCATACTAAGGTATACTGGATGAAATAAATTGATAAAAAGGAACTATGTTTCTTTGATCTCTAGAGGAAGCAACTGAGATCAAACAAGATCATGAATAATACTAGCGAATAAACTAGTTTAAATCTTCAGAAAAAAGATCTTTTACATCACAAGTCCACAACCTTTAGACTTCAGTATATGGTAGGTGAAGAACAAAAGGTAGGACTGATGCAGACAGGAAGAATGTAAAATATGTATTGTCTATATTTGCAAGGTCTCAGGTTATTAAGCACTATTTTATGTTGAGGAAACTATTCAAATGAAAAATGTATGCAATACATAGAAAATATTGGTTACTTATATAAGAATGGCATTTATTGTTATAATACTTGGTGCTATTCAGATAGCCTAATTTATTAAGCTTATCTTCAGCTCCACTGTAATATATGAATCTTTAAAACAAACCCAAAATCTTCCAAGTTGATGCTTCACTTAGAAGCTTGGGAAGGAAAGGACAGAAACAAAGAAACCATAGAAAAAACATTCAGAGAATGACAAAGAATAGAAAAACGTCAGAGTTCAGTCTCCCTTCCTTTGTTTGCGTACTATCTATAGAATACCATTTCGTATACCTTTACTGTACCTAAGGCTTCTCCTTCTGCCACACACTCCCCCAGCTCCACTCCCACCCTCATTTCCTTTGACTGCATTGCCCTTGTTGAGATGAAGAAATCAAGGACTTAACAGAAACACAAGATCTCTGAACTAAAACTGCTTGTTGAATTTAAAGTATTATTGCTAAAACTTGATCTCCATGATGTTTGATTATCCTATTATCATGCTATGTGCTTCAAAAACCTGATGCAGTGCAGCAGAAATCATTTTAAGGTTATTTATAAACAGTATAAAGCACTGAAGGGCTGGGCTGAGTTAGCAGATTGGCATGTAGAATCTGAGTGAATGTGACAGCTCTCCATTGCAAGTTCAAATCTCCTAGAGGCTAAATTAAAGGTTTTTCTATAACAAAGAATAAACCAGAGTGAATACGGTGGCTGTCATAGAGCTTAATATTAGGCTATGGAAAAGCTGAGCAAGATCAGGGACAGGAAGGTTTTGTGAGGCTTTTGTTTGTTTTGTAAACACCAGCGTTTGGATTTTACATATATTTTTCACACCAATTCCAGACTTGGAATTTGAATTGAACTGTAGCTTTCAGTGAGCTTTGAGAAAATTACAGCAAATGCTTGCTTTTCCACCACCACAGAATCACAGAATCATCTAGGTTGGAAAAGATGTTGAAGATCATCTAGTCCCACCATTAACCTAACATTGACAGTTCTCAACTACACCATATCCCTAAGTGCCACGTCAACACGAATGTTGACATCCATGTTTTTGCATGGAGCCTAACTTTGAGACATTGCTGAGAAATGTACTCATGCATCTTTTAATTTTGTTTTGGGGGTTGTGAATAGCTTCTGATCGTGTTGTCTGTTCTGAAGCACAATTTACATTGATGAAATTTCTCACATGCTTAAATGCAAGAGGTTTCCTACATCACTCACCTGTTTGTGCATGGTGGGGAGAATGAAGAAGGGAGTTTTTGCATTTGCAAAAGGGTTTCTTTCTTCCTGAATCTCTCCACCTCACTTCCTTCAGGAAGAGGCAAAAGAGGATGTTGTTAACACCACTGTTGTCATTATTTCTCTTGAAGTCACTTAATGGTTGATTTTTAGCCAAATTGGCTCCCTGACTCTCAGTGTGGTCACATGAATGTTCAAACTGGTGCCCTGGGCATGGAGACATGAGTGCAGCTGAAATAACTAACATGGGCAAGCACTGGCACTCGGTGCCCAAAGAGGTTCAGACCAAGACAAGGGTACAAGGCTTTAAGTCTAAGTTTGAAGTTGGCCTTGCTTTTGGCCAAGCACTGAATTAAATGAGCTCTGAGGGTACCCTCTAGCCCCAGTTATTCTGTTCCAGTTGCCACAGAGCAGTGCCCTCCGACTCAAGCAGACTCCAGAAGACGTTTCCTCATCTGGGCAGACTTAAGGCACTTCCACCTCTAAGGCCCTTTCCCTTCTTTTCCCCTGCTGATTTCACCACACAGGCAGCATCATTCTGCACTCGTACTCAAATGTCCTATAAGATAGCCAACAAAGCATGCATCTGCTTTTGAACAATTACTGAATAAGGTATCAGGGAGCACATAAAGCTAAGAAAATACCCTGAATATCTGTTAACAGCTGAAATGTTCTGGAAATGTGAAGGACAACAAAGAAAGGTTTAAAACAGAACTTCAATTTCTGGCTACTAGAAGTGGGTAGGAAGAAAGGAAGACATCCACAGGACACTATTTTCGCAAGCAACTAGTTTTGAAATAGCTTAAACACACTTAAATAGATAGTATGAAGAATAAGCCAAGGCAGGAATCTCCTTCTAAAAGGCTGAAAAGAGAAACTTATGATTTTAAAAGATAATCTAGAAGGGATCAGATAAAAAAACTGGAGTGTGGGACAAGATGTTAAAGAACTAGACCCAGAATTACTCTGTAAGGAAATAATACATTTTCCAGTCAAATATCACGCATCTATGAAGTTTACAATGTACAAAGCAATCTACAGCACTACAAACATGACAAAAACCCCAAAAATGAAAGAGAGCGAGAGAGAGAAGCAGAAGTACTCGAAGAGGTTAACACTGGAGTCAAAACAAGTCAAAAAGTTGCACAGAACATTAAACTGTGACAGACTTAGGAACCAAGAATATGTCCATCACTTAAAAGTAAAAAAATAAAGAGGATCCCATGATTTCAAACAAATGCAAACATTAGCAGAGTACAAACAGCATGAGCAGGGCTGGAAACAGCATTATTAACATATTGGAAGGAATGAACATCACAGTAAAAAGTGAACGGGCCATCAATTTTAAAGAAAGCAGAATGTTAATTTCAAATTGGACGCAGATGAACAATCTGGTGTTATCAGGACATGGTGATTGCTGCTCTTGAGAGAAGATGTTATAATAAAGATGTTATTCCCAACTGAAGAAGTTTATGAAGTAAATGAACAGGAAACTAACGTGAGGGGAAAGTTACAATCTATATACAGTATTACCAAAGGGGGTTAAAAAAAGTCTCAAATAGAGTAAAAGATGACCATGCTCTGTGTTTCAGCATTTGGGAGCCCATAAGAGGGGCATCAAGCCAAAACAACTATGGAAAGTGTTTGAGAGAGGACCTGAGAGAGCCTATCTACTTCATGCTCCGCAGGCACAGAGAGCAGGTGAGACTTTTCTTGTGTGTGGCACTCAATAGCTGAACTGGACATCTGAAACAAAACAGAGAAAGAACACTGCCTACTAGCTTCTGAACCAGTGGACTGACCGTTTACCATTTCCCTATTTGGTTCAGCACTGCCTGATTTGGCCCACATACATTTAATTTGTTTCTACTTCATCAGGATTCCACCTATGATAGAAATAGGGCTTACAGAGATGCACAAATACAAAAATTGTACACCAACCTTTAACTACTTATGTATCACACAATGACATTTTACAGTCAATGTTTTTTAAACAAATAAAACACAAAAATCCCATTACAAGATTCCACCCAACCACAAGTGATGACAGGTGCATAACTAATACTTGGAAGTGAAGTGCATATATCCATATGATTTGTAGTATTTCTGTGCATTACTCTAATGGAAATTTCTCTAATGTCTGTGTTCTTAAAAACAGTTAATAGGAATTTTATTTAAAAATAAACACTATTCTGCTTTCAAAAGTTTTATTTAACAATTCTGGATACGTTCAGAATGCCAATACTACCTGAAAAGGACACAGTGAGGGGATAATTGACCTTGTCAGATAGAAGCAGTCTCCTCTTTTCCTTGGAACATTTAACTCATAGATGCAGTCAATTACCTTCAGGTAATGCCAGCTTCAAGAGTTTTATTGCTCTGTTCCTTTGAAAAGGAATAGATTTACTAGCCTAAGTTAGATCTGGTTCGCCTGAAGTTCCAAAGGCATTTTAGCATAATTTTAGCAATATTAAATTCTCTGATTCTGGTACTAGGCTTTAAAAATAAAGCCACTGTCATCTGTTTTTCAAAGCAATCAAGTATTTATGAATACTGCAAGTATTTTTTTCCATGTCCCTGAATTCTTTAGCATGTATATTAAAGTAGATTTATAGGTTCAATGGCTAATTTTTACTTGTCTCATAACAAGTGTATTGGACAACTTTCAATCTCAAACTGTGTCTACATCTTATAATTGGTTGGGACAGTCTGTGGGTTTTTGGCTTAAACCAGAAATCCTGGCAGAGTAAAAACAGGGCACAGCAGTATGCCATGATTTACTGCTTTGTCACAATATAGTCTCTGCCCAGGAATCTGTGTTCAGTGCTAAGAAATTCCAGCTGACAAGAAGTCAATAGAACAACTGAAAAGAAAGAGGTTGGAATGTAAAGCCCACGGCTCACACATAGGCCCCTTGTCTAGTACTTGTTCAGCACAATTAAAAACCTCAAATTCCTTTCTCTCGCAAAGAAGCTTCTAAATTAGTCACACACCAGAAGGCAGACACAGATTCACATGAGGCAAAAAATGGTCTGACCTTAGATGAGAGTGCTTTTGACCCTTCCTTATTTCAACTCATACATAGTTAACCTTTTTTTTTCTTTTTGTTTTAGAAATATTTATGAATCCATACAGAGGCTAGCAGAAACAGTCTTGTCTGCACAGAAGAGACAATCAGACCAGAAACTGATTTAAGATACTGAATTTAATTGTTTATTGTCCAGGTATACACAATTCATGTTAACATAAGATCCCATTTTCATTGCAGGTAAAAAGCAAAGCAAAAAGATAAAAAGATTCACAAGAAGCAAAAAAACCTGTCTACAACACTTGCAGAGAATCAGTGTGTAGAATTGCAAGCAGTCCAATATTTTGTTCATTAACTCCTAATTAGTTAGTTTTATAAAGAAGAATTAGCACTGTTGGATTACGTATCCTACCACAAGTCCCCAAACACTTCCTATATTGTGTTTATTTTCACAGAAGCAATAGGATTTAATTCTACAGTAATTACTTTCCAATTTTCCTCCAGAGCAGATGTATATTACATTTCCTACTAAACTGAAAATGGATTCTATCAAGTAGCTGCTGTCTTGCAACTTACTGATAAAAGAGCAAAGGGAAAATATTTTGAGAGTTTGTATCCACCTTTGAAAGGTGCTGAGTCCACGAGCAACTGTTGGATGGGAAAAGCAGGGCTAAGAACAGTGTCTGTGCCTTTGTAGGATCAATACTAATTTTGTTCAATATTCACTGCACAGACTACAAGGTGTGTCTGCATCAATTTCCTGTATATTTAAGAGAAATTTATATAAGTATCTTTTAAAAAAAAATCCACCATTCATATTTTCCTACAAGTTTGAACATTATTCTTTCAATTGGCTTCTTCAGCTTCTATCTAACTGAAGTGTACTCAACTGAAATCTATATCAAATTTCTAGTCATCCCATTTTTAAACAATGCATTCTAAGTTTTTCCCAACACTGGAGTTTGAGTATTAATGGTGATATATCGTTACCAGATTTTAAAGGCTGACCAAAAACCCCTTTTCTCAACATGGGATTATAATAACAAATCTCCAAGCCTAATATCTGACAGCAACTTCCCTTTTGACTCTGGTCAAACTAGTGAACTTTCTGCTCTAGTTCTGTTGTCTACAGAATGGAATAAAACTTCCAACGGGATGTGGGAGAAGCTGATGGAAAAACGATAAGCACTCAAATGATTCAGTGAAAACACTGCTTAAAAAGTGCAATCTTGAGAAATAAGAGGCCAGAAACCAGTTTTGTTTTGTAAAGAAAATAGCCGTATTTTTCTTAAAACTGTCATAGAAGATTTTGACTAGTATTAGCCAGTTACCAAGATTTTCTTAAGTAACTATCAGTTTTAACAGCACTATTTTTGAAACATGTTTTCTGAAATTCTTTGAAAGACTTCAGTAGACATTTTCCTGACCAACAGTGCCTTTTTATTAATTTAATTCCAAAATTTTAGTGGTTACATCTGATAATTTTACCCAATACTTTCACTATGTTTTATCTTTGTACATTTTATTTCATCTTCCAGTACCTTCACTGGTAATCATGGCCATTTCTAGAGAACAGTGCAGTGAGACCAAAGTCAACTCTGGAGGTAGATCCACCTCATTCTTTGTGGATGCAGGGAGTGCACCATGTGTCACTGTACAGCACAGAAGCCTCTGCATAGAGCCTGGGGAGATCACTTCTGAGGGCTGGGCAATCCAGCCACAGAAAGGGTATACCTACACAACCAGGGTGTGGAGATCTACAGGTTAGCTTTCTTAGCATGTTCAAATCTTGAAGTCTGCATGGTTTTGACACAATCCTTTGCTAGCACATCTATCTGAGCAGCTTTGGGAACAGAATGGTATCTCACCCTACAGACTCAGAGCTAGGTCATGACTGCTCCCACGCAGCCGATGTCTATTGTCTAAAATTTTAGACTCTTCGGTACAACTTGTACATAAAAATTACTTCTGCAACTAGTTGTGAAAGATGCACTGCAGAAACAGATAGAAAGTGAGTTTCAGGAAGTTCTTGCTCATCGCTTCATTAAAGAATATCCTTAGAGAAGAGCTGAATGAAGTTATGGTCTTATACACTGCACTCCCTTCCCAGGTGCTCCACACTGTTTACCACTTATTTTCTTTTTCAGTATGGAAGATGAGCCCTTTGAGACCATACAAGTCAATTCCACCTGTAATGAAGCTTGGCCAGCAGTAACTCTCATTGTGGACATAAAAATGAAGTGCTCATTATTAGGCAATACTCTTGTCAATAGTAACAATGTAATTTAAAAAAACAAACAAAAACAACTGTATAAAGGGAAATACACAAAATATGAGACCATGAAATATAAAGAGAGAATTATAGATTCCTATTTGCATTTATATAAGATTGTTTTTTCCCCTTGTGCATATTTCAAAGTATTTTACATAAATCATTTAAAATTCTGCCCATGTGCTGCCCAGCTGAGGATTGAACTGTTCCATGATTAATTATGACGACACTGGGGTTTGCAAAGTCATGAAAGAGATTTAGCAGGGACAGGAGGAGAGCTATTTTGCTGTCTTCCCAAAATTAACACTGACTCTACCTGTGAACAGAGCTTTCTAGTCTACTACTTCAACTGAAGGTTTTTGGTTGTATTGCCTCTACCTTGTGCTAGGTTTCCTGCTTCCAGACTCATTCCATCTGGCAGAAACTCCAAGTTTTAATTAAAGAAAACTAAACAGAACTAGCCAGCCTGAATTCTGTTGGATGTGCAAAGAGAGAAGTTAGTGATCAAAAGGATGAACTAAGAAAATATAAAGCAAGAAGAAATAACAGAAATAGATGAGTAGGAAAAGGATATTTCTTCTTCATGTGCTGCACTGCTTGTCATTGAGTAACCGCACCCTATCACTACTGTTGCTTCCCTGCACTGCCTTCCACCTTTGTCTGTCTCTGTCCTCACTGCACACCATTCATCTTGAAACTCCTTTGACACGGCCCAACAGTTTTGGGTAAATACTTTTTTCCCAAGCATTTTGGTAGGCGCCAAGCACATGAGAGAATACTGACATGACACATGCAGAATTAACACATTCACACATATAGTTTGTGTCTTTCTAAAAATACATTTAGGCCAAAAATTTTCCCAATATTTTTATATTTGGAACAGACTGGCAATGTTTTGTACAAATCTTTCTTCAGGGAAATAGAAACAGTAACTTGTGAACTACAAATAAGCTGAAAACAATTGCTTTGAGATTAGTTTGATTTTGTTCATTAGAGAATTAGAGAAAAGGCAGCTTTAAGTGTCAAATGGATGGATGCTAGAGGGACAGATGTGGTGTAGTACCTCCTCTGGGTTAGTCACAGAAGCAGTGTTCTTTCTGTGTCTAAAGTGTCCTTTTGGCTAAAAAGGTACTTTTTAAAAAAATTTAAATCTAGAATTCCATTTTATACAAGAAGTACAGTTGAAGATCCCCATTTCACCACTATAAGGAAGCGATCATGAACACTTGTCAAGAATTCACACTGGCAACCAAGCCTTAGGTACAACCCAAGACTGCTCAAATTCTACTGTCTTCAAAGTCATTGATAACACTCCTTAGTAGAAGCTGGCATCCTATTCTGTCAAAGAGCACTACGTATTTTTTTCTTATTACGAATTATCAAATCTAAACCAAATGCATACAGCTTTCCAAATGACATAATTACTGAAGAACTGGTAGCGTGACATGTCACCATGCTGTGCTTCTTTGCTCCATTCCAACCTTTCCTTAGCAAGAAGCAATATTTCAACAGTACAGTTCAATCTTTGTTCTAGTTTCTCCTCTCACCCCTATCTGAATTTCATAGAACGAAAAATCTTGCAGGAACAACTGTGTCTCAGATACTTCTACTACTTTCATGAGCCTTGCAATATTCGGTACCACTCTACATTCCTTGGCTCTCTATTTCATACATTTTTGATAATATACTGAATCACTTAGCACCAGTTGTACAAAATAGTGAGAATTAAGCATTATTTCACAGAAAACATGCACTACATCAACTGCAACAGAAATTAGATGGGCAATGAAAGACTGTTGGTGCTACTGCACATTGGGACCACTGCTATTTTGAGCACTGCTTACCATTAAAGATGATCTAAGCCTTGCAAAGAAACTGCCATTTTACCTGAATTTAGCCTTCACGTGTAATAAGTATATTGGAAAGACTACAAATCATCATCACAACTAAACACACAGCAAGATATATTTTAGAGGTACAACTGACAGTTCAAACATTATAGATCCCAAATGTTACAGACATTTGCCTTGCAATTTCTGAGAAGTAGTAGTACAACTTTGCAAGCCTTAGAGGAACAACTGTCAATCAACCAAAGTTCAAGAAAATAAGGCATGTCATGGACAGCAGATAGAAGTTATTATAAAAATGAAATATGCCAGGATTTGTATTCATTTTCTTGTTGTCTCCATTCTCTGACAGAGCAACAATAAAAGGTGTGGAATATAATTCTAACTATAAATGATGAAGACAAAATGTTTTTAAGCTATAGAACTGAGTTTCAAATTTATTCAAATCTCACCACAAGCCTCCCTCCCGCAGAAGTGATTCAACTTTCCTCTCCTCTGTGCTTTCTCCATTGTACCTAAGCATGGTCCCAACAATTTAGCTAGTGATACACAACAACTCCATTTCACCGAGGTAGTTTTAAAATCCCTCAGGTTGATGCTGAAGCAAACGAGTTAATGCAGGTTTAGCACTGTTAAACTGATCCTTTCCTGCCATCTAGGGGACACATACTGGTGTGCAAACAGAGGAACAGAGGGTTATCTTCAGTTATATATAGGAAAACTTTCCACATGAAATGCTTATCCCTATGCAGCAAAACAAAAATCAACCTAATTGTAGGCAACTATCAAGAAACAAACCTAACTGAAGAGTAGCACAGCTATTTTATTAGAGACCAGATACATAACCCTAAAATTGTTTACAGTAAATTCCAGTTAAATACCCAGCAAAAATATGGAGTTGAAAATTTAAGCCTCACTTTTATGACACATGGTCATGTCTTCTGAGCTACTCAGCTATATGAAAAGCTGTTTGATTTTCCTGGATACCTCAAGAGAGCAAGATCTATGTTGCTATAAACAGCATGTAGCCGTCAACAGCCAATACAGAGATGAAAAGAAAGGATCAAGATGTCTCTGGTCCCAGAAATGAAGAAAATCAGAGAAAGCAAAGTTGCATCACACCTGATATTATGAAAACTTAGCTCAGTGTCAGAACTTGCTTTTAAATATATCATTTACATGAAGCACTAACTTTCTCAGAACGTCATTCTGCTGCCTGTACTGTGGGCAGGGCAGAAACTTAGTATGTACCAGTGTGCTTCACACACTGTGCAGACAGTATGCACCGTTCCATTGCTCTACCCTAAGAAGCAAAATATAGGAACACTCGATGTCAAAATGTCATCAAGTTCATTTTAGAAAAAGTTAAAGGTTGTTCCAGGATGGAAGTTCCTATTGCTAGTGTCGGCATCGCAGTCACATTTTTCATATTTGCTCTCTTCACTGTTGCCTTCCAGGCTCTTTCACACAGCAGACTCTACAAAAGGAAAGAGCAAACTCAGCTAAATGCTAAGCATAGCCAAATGCACACACAAAAATCCAAACAAGCTTTTTCTTCCTCTTCCATTTGAATTTGTTTTGCTCTTACTTTGAAAGGGAACAGTCCACTAAAACAAACACCCTTCACTAAAACAAATAAAAATCCATGGTTCCCATGGCTGAAATGATGTGAAAGTCTCCTCAGGATCAAAGTTGGAGCTTTTCCTGGGATGAAAGGAAGCAGGTGTCCAACCAAGATGTTTCATGAACTGGCTACAGTTGTACAAGAAGCAGGCCCTGCTTCTGCCTCAGTGAAGGGACTAAAGATGAAATGCTTTCACTAACCCCCCTACACCGAAAGTCACAATGTTACAGTACTTTGATACCTCTTCACTAAAGAACACAAACAACAAAATCCCAAAATTTAACAGAACAACTCTTCAATTAATTTTATTTTGACAAAAAAAATTTTGAGTAGCACTGCCCAAGTTCTCTTCCCATTACTGTGTGCAGTGTGTTTAAATAGCTGGAAAGAATCACTGGCTTGGGAATACTGAAGCTCCTTACCACCTAGCAAGACATTTCAAAAAATAAACAAATAAAAAGCCACATGCAAACCCCTTTAGAGCAGTATAATATAAATCTGTATAAGACACCTTAATTTCTTGAACTGGAACACAGTATTATGCTTGCACAGCACAAACAGAAGTTTGACACTAGACCAACACTGCTACTGTAAAAGAAAAAAAAAATCTCTAGGTATTACATTTATGGAACTTATTATTCACAGAAAAGAAAAAGGAAGGTCTCCTGCAAGATTAGGGTAACAGCACACATTTCAGAAGAAAAATCCCAGTGGTGAATAATGAGCCTTCAATTTGATACAGAAGGGCTTGCAGAGATTAAAGCTGGAAAACTGCTAGTGCCCACAGTTATTGGAGGAAGCTGTGACATGGATTCTGAGTGTTAGCACAGCCCACCTGGCTAAACTTTAGGAAATTTGTGCCCCTGTACCAGAAACTGTTGTCCAGGTTCTGTAGAACATCCAGCTAGGGGACTCTTTAGATCCCCAGATAAGACGCCAGCAACGTCTTGGAGACTGCTCGGGGCTAGAGGGTAAACATGAACCCAGACAAACTGAGAGAAGGTACTTAAACTATGTAAAAAAACCCCCCAAATTTAAAAAAAATGAGGTAACAGTGAAATGAGATTGGATTTAGCAAAACAGCTGTATGAGGAAAATGCAGCTTACTTGGTAAAACCTATAATGTATGACCACCTTTTTTTGTACAGTACCTCACATGCCTTTGTCAGCATCTTTAGACAAGACAGTACAAGGCAACAATACTTCATGGGGGGTTGGGGTAGGGGTGAGGAGGGAGAGAGAAGAAAAAAGAAAACTAAAAAAAAGGACAAGGGCTCAAATTAGAGACAGGATGGAAAGGTAGCACAGCACCATCAAGAAATCAAGACAGCTTGTTTCCTAAGCCTGACCTCCAGTGGTGAGTACAGAGACTAAGATAAGGTACACCCTTAATGCAAGCTGCCATGAACATACTCATGAACAGTGAAAAAAACCCCTATGATACATATTCAGGACCTTTCAAACAGATTGAACATTGCAGTTAATGAAGTAAATTATAAAGAAGTCACATTCAGCCAAAAGGAGAACTTTTATGCCTACGAAAGCTGACATGTCCCAGCTTTAGTTTTCTGAAAATAGTTTTATGTCAGAAGTACACCCCCATTTTAATAACTCAAACTACTGATCTGTCTGTAAATATTTGTCTACAAGTCATGTTTTGTCCAGAAGGTGTTTTTTTTGACAACAACAACAAAAAAATAGAACACAAATGAAAGTACAGTCTCTTAAAAAAATTACCTGAAGAGCAGAAAATCAAACACTTAAGTAATTTTTCATCAGAGTTTTTTATCACCCCAAAACCTTATTTTGCTGTCTGTTACAATATTTACATGGTAAAATGACTACTAGTTTGACTGTGGCATTTTATTTTCAAAACTGGAAAAAATTAAAATTGTATGTTTTATAGGGGGCATTTCAGTTTACAAAGAGCAAATGAACTTTTCAAAAATTTAATACATGAAATGATAATAACATGAATATTTGCAAGCTACAGTAACTGTGAACTGTAGGGTAAGGAAAGGAAAACTGTTTCCTTCTCAACCACAAATTACTCACTTTAATACGCTAAATGGTACAAAAGGAAAAGCAACTTCTTATCATCACAAAATAATTTTTTTTTCCTTAGAAAATGGTTTTCACTTACCATATATTATTGAAGCAGATAAAAAGTAGCTGGACAAAAAAAGATAGTGAGGATAGTACACTCACTACTCAATTAGCCAGCTTATTTTTTCTGGTATTTATTTATGCAATAAGGCTTTATTCAGTCTTCAAATGATTAACAGGGAGGAAGACTTTAAAATTATTACTGGATCTACTTAGTAACAACAGCTAGCTTACAGATGAACACATCAGGGAAGGGGAAAGGGAAAGTCTTATTGTAAAACTTAATTCCACTTCAAATAAACGAAACAAATTAAGCAAAAGAGCTTAAAAGTCTGCAAAGACTGCTTTCAAAAAGCAGATCCTGCCAACCTCATCCAAGCATGACAAAAATTGCTCAAAGGTGCATGCTCATAGAAGCTGCTAAACAAATCAGAAGTACTTCTCTCATAATGTATTATTTTAACACAGTGGCTCTGGTCTTATAAATTAAGACTATAACATGCATATCAATTACTTATTATAGTATCCTGTATTTTGAGTGAAATGGATCATTTAGGAGAAAAATCTTTGTGATATTTTACTCAAGAATGTTTTTAAATATTTCCTTATGTTTGTTAATTAGCTTCTCAGAGGAAATTACAGAGTTCTTTGTGAACAGTATATTAAATGCGGAATATTTTTGAAGTGCAAAAACTACCTGTATATTTACTACATACAGATTAACAAAGATAATGCAGTGTTTGGCAGTGCAAAGACACATGCAGTGTTCTAAAGCACTCCATTGTAAAAATTATTTTAATCAAACCACTTTTAGTTTAACAGGCTCTGAAGGTGATTAAAAATAAACTTCCCAAAATTCCACACCAAGCCCTTTTCAAAAAAAAAAAACAAACCACAGCATAAATGCCGTGAACAAACTGATATCATAAATAGAAAACTGTTGTAGAAAATTAAGTAGTAAGGTGACCAAAATCATAGCTATTGTCAAGAATTTTTCCTTCTGTAAAGGTACTCAAAGGTCTTAAGTGTTAATGAATTAAAAGAAAAGTAATTATTCTCATATTCTAAGGTCTACAATATGACCATTTCCTCCTAATCAAAGTTAGACGTCTTACCTCAGGTGAGACTGGATTTAGTAATCAAACTATAGATTTACAAATGGTTTTACCTGGGAAGTGTTAAATATAAAATCATGCATTTTTTTTTTTAAAAAAAATTTTTAACAATCAAAGGGCTATATATCCAGATAGTGCTTTTTATATATATTCAGGACAACATTCTGAATTACATAAAAATAAACCTGAAAATAAAGCTAAAATGAAAAATGAAATCATCAAGTCACCAAACAAGAGACCTCATTCACAGTATTGTTTTATTTTTTTCATTTATAATTTGCTTTCCTAAAGAACAAATCTTATTTTCACACATTAGAACAGTTGTTAACATGAACATTGGAACAATAAGCTGTAGTATCAGATTTTAACCTTGTCTTGCATTCCTTTTTAATTTAAGCACTGCTTTTCACTGATGTAAATTATTTTCTGAGCATTTTGGCTTGACACTCAACATAGTCTTTCTCCTAAACATGACTTTTGCTAGCCAGCATTAATATACAAATTCATTCAACCCATCACCGATTCTATATGTATTCAAAGTCTTTTTTTTAACACTTATAACACTTATGACAACATATTTGTTGATATGTTTAAAACTTCATTAAGCTGTGATCAAATAAAAATGGAGTCAAATCGAAATTTAGAAAACTTAAAATTTTAGTAAAGAAAACTCAGTGTGCATGAATTATCAAAATAAGATTTATCAAAAACATTTGTCATTAAAGGACTCTAGTCAATTAGCTTAATGGTTCTGGTAACCAGACTCCACATGGGTTTTAGGCATGCAAAAGTGCAGAATGGTGCTTTTGGAAAGCCTGCCAAGCATTTATGTAGGTTAGATCCTTGACTGCTGCTGGGATTTCACTAGGAATGGGGTCTCCACTATAGGTTTGTTTTTTTTTTTTCCCCTCAGATGTTTTTTTGGGAGTTTGGTGTTTGGGGTTTTTTGGAATCCAATGTTCTCAATTAACTTCATCCATAGCTTTAGATTCTCTTTACAGATCTAACTTCATCCCCTTCAAACTAAATTAAAAGTTACTAGGTCAAATCTTGCAACATCTGTTTTTCAAATGGAAGCTCTCTGATTTTTCAACTTTCAGTTCCTAAATTACAGGCAAATGAATCTAATTCGAACACCATCAAAAGTTCTCTGCTCCTGTAAATAAGACTAAAACCAAAAATTAAGGCAAAATGTTTTCTCTGTAACAGAATCTGAAAACACATTTGATAGTAGGTAAATAAATGTAAAGATCAGCTTCACTCTGAAGTCTACAAATACAGCACCATGACTTTGTTCTGTTTATGAATCTGGCTTCCCTTCTGATTTGCATTCATTTAGAAAACAGCACTCTCACTAAATGTGAAGGCTCATGTATACAGTATTTAAAATTTTAACAGATTACAGCAAGTCTACACATAACACTGGCTGCTGTGATTCCAAATGTAATTATCAAGAGGTTTATTTTTAAAAAGGTATTCAAGTTCTAAATGACTAAACCAGCACTTAATAACAAAATTTTTATGCACTGGACAGAGATGTATTTTCAAGTAAAAGAAGAATCGTATCCTAGAACTACTTACCAGAGAAATTGAGAATGAAGTAGATTTCTTTTAAGGCAGAAGTTCAATTATATATCAGGTTAAAAGCCACCACAATATTAACTATAACTAACTCATTTAGCTTTTAAAAATTTGCATTCATAACTATTAACTCCCATGCTGGCTAGAACTCTACTGATGTTCCAGATAGTCCAGCTGGAGATATGGTTATCCTTAGAGGCTAAAGCTATGCCGGAGTAAAGTCAACCTACCCACTACTTTTTCATTACTAAACAAACTGCGCTCATTTATGTTAGTAAGTTATATAAACTATTTAGAAAGAGGAAGTATGAAATATTGACAATGACAAAACAGATTTTAAAAAGCTATCATTGAAAAAGTTAGAATACATATTCAGAGGAATTTCAATGCTTAAAAACAGGTTCACATATGTTCATCCAGTTGAAGATTAGTGTATTAAAAAAAGTTAAGAAAATACTTTGTGTTTCAGTTCAACTGCACTTGATTCAAGTACAGCTTGGGGGTTGGCTGATATAAATTAAACATGGTCACTGCCTCAGCAGCCAGAAGTACAGAAAAATGTACATGTTCACAGGATAAATAGAAGTCTCTTCTTTTGGAGAAAAGAAAAAAAAACAAAACAATAAAGCTATCTCACTCCAATACGGGAGGTCATCCACTCCAAGCCTTGGCATAATCTGAAAGATAAGAGATGTTCTATTGGTACTAGTTCTATTGCAACATTTTTAAAGTATTTTCTACTTTTTGTTATGTTTAAAAACATGTACTTAAAATAAATACAAGCAGGAATTGAGATTGAAACTTGAACAGAGTAAATAGTGTTTTAAACTAAGCCTACTGCAGCTTTAACCGCAAGAGGATGGTCAAGCAAGCTATTTTATTGAAGCTTGGAACTCCTTCAATTTTTCTTCCTTGTAAATCTGAAAGACACTATTATTAACATGCTTACTCATAAGTACATGGAATCAAATAAATTTTTCTTTTCTACAGGTTTCCCATGAAAGACTGCTGGCTTGAAAGCTAGACCTTTACATACTAGAAGACAAAGGACAGGTACCCAGACTGAAGTGGTTCACAAAAAGGCAGTGTATCAAGAATTCCAAAATCTCATTACAAAATTAAAAATATGTTTATAGTCAACATCAAGATTGCATGGGATCTAATCTCCTTACTCAATTTGCATCTCTACCTAAAAGACTTCCATTTCAGAAGACAGGCTTTCCTTTGATTTTCTGGGGATCTAGTTACCTAGTTTACGTCATCTTTAAGCTTTAGCTTTGTAAAGTAATCATGACTTAGCTATTCAAGAGGGTTAGCTTCACTCGTATGGGGTTAATCTCCCTAGACTTCTGTCAGATCTTCCCAAGGAAGATTCAGCTCAACGATCTAACTCTGGGAAATTTTATGAGTTGGTCTCACTGTCACAGTATTAAGTACACTAATTACTCATCTTTTTTTTTTTAAATAAGAAGGAAGCAGCATAGGATGGCCAATGTTTCTAAACCAAAGTTCATATTCATGAATTTCTACCTTCCTCCAAATGCCAACTTATTTGAAGATCTAAGTTAGTACAAAAACTAAATACTCAGAAGTGACTTTAGCAAAACTGGTGGGTAGAAAGCAGAGCTT
This sequence comes from Strix uralensis, assembly GCF_047716275.1. NCBI lineage: Eukaryota > Metazoa > Chordata > Aves > Strigiformes > Strigidae > Strix > Strix uralensis. The sequence continues at coordinate 49,788,420 of NC_133972.1, read as the reverse complement.
ACTCTTAGCATGAAACAATACAATCCAAAGATTCAATCAAAAAACCAGTTTGTTTTCACTAACACATCCCAACCTAAGGAAGTGAATGCTACTAATCACTCAAGACATCTCCATTACATTAGAAAATACTTCATGCTAGAAGTGAGGAAGATGCTCTCACTTCCAAATACTCAGTTGGATTCACTATTTTTGATGTCACAAGACCACATTATTGTAAAGGTTTTATAACACAGATGCAGAAAAGCTCTATTACACATTAGAAGACTGCTTTAAGAATCAAGATGAAAAATTAGCACACTTCAAACCATGTAAACAAGACACTATCCACCTTGTTACAGGTATCCAAAAGTGCTTCTGGATCTTTATAGACAAAGGATCCAAGGAAAGCTCAGCTTTCCATTTTAGTAATTGCTGGCATAAGGTATAAAAGTTTCAAAATTAGCTACATCAGCCAGATATAGATAAAAGATTTAATACTGGTAACAATTTTATGTCAGATCTATGTACCTCTTCATCAAAACTATATTTGAATGCTTATCAAAAAAATGAACCAAAAAAAACCCAAAACAAAACAAACCATCCCAATCTTTCCCCTCCACCTTAGAAGCTTACAGCAGATCAGAATATAAAGGAAGACAACAGTAGACTATTTCTTTAACTACACGAAGAAACAGAATGAGAGGGTAGCGCACAGAGAGTAAACAATTATGCCAACAGCTACATATTTGGAGGAGAGGTGTTGGGTTTTCTTTGTGGTGGTGTTTGGGTTTGGTTTTGGGGGTTTTTTTAACCAATAAGTTGAAAGACTTTCATAGAAATTTGGAGTTTGAGCTATGGAAAAAATCCACAAGGTTCAATAAAGAAAAGGAAAAATTAAAAATGTCCCTCTGACTGCAAAGATCAGAAAATATATTCTTTCAGGAAATCCACATTGGTGTCAGTAGGCTTCTAAATCAGTATTCTCATTTATCATGTATTACTATAATAACCAGTAAGCATTTACCCTTCTCCTGTCAGAGCACAACAGGACTGAATGTGCCACGGGTGATCCTTTATGGAGCTAAGAGTGAGGTATGTAGATATCTCAGCAGCTGTCATGCAACCTTTCATGTCCTGCTTGTTTGCAAAGATGAGAACTGCAGCCTTCCGTAAATCCTAGAAGTAATTTAAAGTATTCATAATAGTTATTATAAAGAACTAAAAGGCTACTGCATTAACTGAAGTTCTTAGAAGAACTGTATTCGAGCTAATCTACAATTACAAAGCAGCATGGAGTTTTAACAGACGTAGTGCATTAAAAATTAATTACATTAAGACTGAAGAAACCAATTTATTCTTAAGTTGTCTCCACAGAGAATCAAATTATAATGTATTATATGACTATCCTTTTGGTGTTGACCACATGTTCGTATATTAGCTAATGAAAGTCTTGTTAAAATATATTTCATAAAGCTCCAAACCATCCACCCAGCAGAATTATTACTGGATAAACATTCCAAAATCTACATTAGGTACTATTCAAATGGAAAAGCCTGCTAGCTATCATTCCCTTGAAATTACTTTCAACTTCATGAAACAGGTTCTGTAGTGATTAAGGCAGTAACAATTTAAGAAAACTATCTAAATTCTTTTAAGTTTTATCCTATTGTTCTGAAAAGGGAGCTCTAACAATGCTGCAGCAGCTTTAGTAAAAGCAGAAACTAACAGAAAGTTGGTTTGTTTCTGTACGAAAATTAGGTTTCCACATAGCAATGAGAGAAGAACTGGGATGTATGGTTCTACTCAGGAAGCTGACAGTTGTGATTAAAAGTGTTCAACACATTTAAATGTATATTAAATTTTGAAACTACTTCTCCCTCAAGAGAAAAAAACCCCAAACCTCTATAGTCCAAAGTTGAAAATTCACTCCTACAAGTAGTCCTGTCGAGGCCTACTGACTGTTTTCAAGACATGGTAGATGACAATCTCGTAAGAGTTTACAACACCGGAAACTCATAAATTACATGGGAAAACTTCACTACAAAAAGTCATCTTTCCACCTTTTTTGGTAGTGTATTTGTTTCTTACTGCCAGACCCAAACTACATTAATAATAGCTATCAAGTAAAAACCTCACTCATTTGAAACAATGCAAATCTCTTGGAGAAATGAACTCCACAGAATTACTTGCACTGTACTACGTTTTTTTCCTTCAAAAATTGAGATATTTAGATTTAAAACAACCCTAATTTAGCTTGAGAGTGATCATGGAAGGTTTTAATGTAATTTAGCTAATCCAATGTAGACATTAATTTAGGATGTTTGAGGGAGTTGACCCAATGTTGAACAGTCCTCAATATAACATAAAATAATAAAACTACAAACAAAATAAGTCAGAAGGAAACTGAACTGAAACTATTTTATCCATAGTATTAGATATGCTCCTTAATTTTAAAGAACTGGATTAAACCAAACAAGAAAGAGAAATGGAATTGCCTACTTCCTAATATAAAAATAAAAATGAAAAAAAAAAGTTTCCTGAAATTTTAACCATTTAACTGAAAGAAGAGAGATAGTGGTGGTGAACAATAATACCGAGTTACATTAATATGAAGTTTAAGATATTTTACAAGTCCGACATATGCAAAGTAGAATGATCTGATTACAATCAAGCAAGCCCTCTTCTAAGAGTGTTTCATAATAATTTTCCTGTGTATCTGTAATTTATATGGTTTTAAAATGTAACCAACATACATGCACATTTAGGCTCAGAATTTTTTTTGTGACAGTATAATTTTTGCTAACATAGGAAGCACATAATGTTATTCGACTGTTTACTACAAAAGAAAACTATTATCTCAATTCCCCACCATACCTCATGAGCCAGCATTCTATAAAGTTCTTCTTTTGTAATAGAAAGTCGCTCTCTATCAATGCTGTCAACAACAAGAATGATGAACTAGGGGAAAAAACAACAGTACAGTATGTAAGTACAAAGTATAAATTACAGAAAGCATGTTTTCAAGAGGCCACTACCACAAGTCTTCCTGTATGACGGACATTGACTTTCAGAGCGCACTAGAAAATAGAACAAGAGGTTTATTGTTACAGTCTTTTGCTAGAGCACTGGGAATCATACATGAAGATTATAGTTTATAAAAAAAAAATAATTATTGTGCTTGTACATTTCAGCACTGCTATTAAAATCTACTTTCATGTACTATGGTTAAATCTCCCTGGTAGATTTTCAGGCCCTACATCATTAGCAAAGTAGTGATGTAGGTACCAAAAGCACCTACATAGAGTGGATTACATCTAAAATGTGGATGACAAACTTGCTACACAGTTACCAATAAAACAGCTATTACTGTCCACTACTACTTGCATACTCAGAAAACTGTAAAACTGAAAATGAAATTCCCTATTTTGAAAGAAGCATTTTTAGCAATTCAGCATCATCTTACTCACAAGGCTTAAGAAATGTTATTTCAAAGTAGTACATCAGACCTCAGTAAGCTATGTACCTGTAGGGCTTAGCATTATGTTATTGCACAACACCTGAACCTTTGTACCACAAAGGGCCTGTGCAGTTGGCCTCTCACTCACACCTCTTCCACCTAGGTACTTGGAAATGGCTATAGCAGTGATTTTACCCTTACTGTTCCTGCCAGGCACATAATTCTCATGGCCATGCACTTGTGAATCCTGAGACACTGCTAGATCTGGCGCATCAGATCTCCCATGGGAAGCAATTGTCACTGGTATGAAAATTACTCTCTTTTACCCTGCTCCTTCTGCCGCTTGTCTTGTACCTTCTGTGCCTTATACTAGAGAGGAAAAAGACACGGCGTTACATAGTAGGTAATACATAAATGCTTGTAAGTGTTAAATGCAAACCATAACAAATGATCAGTGTTCAACATTTGCCCTGCGCAGAGCGTGCTCCAAGCACCGCTAACAGCATCACAGGTGGGAACAATGAGAAGGGAGATCAAGCACGTTCTGATGAAAATTATACAGATACTATCAAAAAAAAAAAGTTACAGGGAACACATGCTGCATTGGAGAGGAAACCAAAGAGATTACATTCACCTGAGAGACTCCATCACTTCTCTCCCCAGACAGAAACACTTTTCCAACCCTTTTCTCTTTTACCATAGCTTTCTTTTGGCTTGCCCCCATCCCCAATAACTTAATCATGAAAGCACCCTCCCCTTTCCTCTCCCCCCAGATCTTGTGTCTGTAAGCATGTCTCAACATCCTTTCTGTAAGAATACTATCTGATTCTTAAAACAGAATTGCAGAATTAGCAATGTCAAGTTGAAGCTAATTAGGACAGGTATGCACCAAAAAGCTTATTTGTGGAATTTTTATATTACTCCAAAGATTTTGTTTATATTCCTTCAATTTACAGATAAGGAAAAAGAGAAAAGAGAGATAGTAACAAAGAAGTAGGATTAGAAGCCACCACTATAATTCTCCAACATATGCTCCAAATCACTTTGCCTTATAAAATGAAGGAGATTCATTACCCATTGAAAATGACAACAAAGTACGAAAAACTAAGTCAATTTAATGCTGCTGTGGCTTTGAGATGTCTAACAGAGGAGGAGGAACAGTCAAGGAATTATTCCCATCAGGGAGGCTAGGATTAGCATACTGAACAGACCCCTTTTCTTACTCAACTGTTTCCAGCAGACAAAACTTCTAAGGGAAAGTTCTTCTCTCCAAGTGCTAGAAAGCACTGGTTTTCAAAAACTTACTAGCCAGAATATGATGAACAACATCCCAAAAGGATCAAAGAAAGAAGTAATATATGCATTTCCCCAAATGCCAAAATCAAAGATTCTCACTGGACAAACATCAAGAACTTATTGTTATTGCATCAGATAATGCTGGCAGAAGTATCTTCACCCTCATGTGTGTCTTAGATGTAGTCATACTTTTCTAGATAAAATTAAAACCAAGTTTAAAATACTAGAGACGAAGGTTGAGATGTCATTTCGGTAGATAAAAAGTTTCTGAACATCGGGGATGGATCACTCTAATCTCTCTCTCAAAGAGGGGCATAGGACAGAAAACCTCATTTTACAGGAGGATGGAATGCTTATATAAAGAGTAATATCTACAAGAGATCTCTTTGTGCGAATGGTAAGAAATTGTCTAAAATCTTTTACATCAATGTAGAAGTCTCAAAGCGAGTCTACAGAGATTTTATATGCATGTTGTGTTGACAACCTTTTGGCATCAAAGACTGGCATAAAAAACAAACCTCCAAAAGACAACTGTTGCTGAGTTCTACTCCAAACCTTTCCAGAAATGGCAGCTTTACCAGTACCTTTGAGTATTGCACAGCTAGACTTTCTGTTATCCTTTGAATAAAAGCCACAAGCTGATGAGCTTTTTAAATACTGTTGCCTAGAGAAAGTTTCATTCGCCATTCTTAATTATCATTACCTCAAAAACATTTCAGACTAGATGTACAGAAGTTAGGTTAACCACTGCAAATGCACACCAAATTTGCAAAGTACACTGCTTTTTTTTTTTAAAATCTACTTGGAAAAACATGCAAAAAACCTGTTTGATCTGAAATGTATTTTGATATCATTTGATTATCTAGGAAAATAGTCTACCTTCAGTTTATACCACAGATCAGACAACATTAAAGTATACAGGAAAAATACTTCAAATATTACCAGAAAGTTGGCATACCAGAGACACCGTACACTTTTTGGGTTTGTTCTTCCTCAAAAAGATTTAAAAACAATACAGTTGAAATATTTACAAAAATCTACCAATATTCCTAACAAATAATTTCAAACAAACTTATTAAATTTGCAGACTTCAAAGCACCACCTCATACCTCTGTGTTTGAGTAATATGTATTCCACGATGACCGTAACGATTCTTGTCCTCCAATATCCCACATTAAGAAATGAGTATTTTTCACCACTATTTCTTCTACATTGCTTCCTATGGTTGGAGAAGTATGAACCACTTCATTCATTAAGCTAAAGGAAACAATATCACACCATAAAGACCAGACAGTAAAATCCACAAGGATTCTCACAGCTCAATTACAACAAATTTGTTGTAGACAATGTAAATATGTGTAACGGATAAAAAAAGATTAGAAAACAAGGCATATTTCAAAAAGCTATACATTTGAATTTTTATAGAAATAAAGCAAATGTTTAAGAGCAGTTCTTCAGTAAAAAGATTAGTTCAATCTGAATTTCGGCTAAAAACTGGTTGATGAAGTTCTAGTGTGCTTTTGTAGCGGAGACTGTAGACATGCCTAAAGATATCGGCAATGAAAAATAAGCACATAAAAGGTGTATAAGAAGTGGATAAGCACCTGTCTTTTCAGAAGCTTCTCTTTTTAAAGGACACTCTTTAACAGATACTTAAACTGCACTTGTTTCAAAGTAGAAACTGCTATTCTAAAGATCCCAAATAAGGGGAACACTAAACTGGATAAAATATAAATCAGATTACCAGGGCACTCAACTTAGTAATTTAATATTAAAACAAATTCCAAAGGACTGTTTGTTTACATAGCTGAAAATTTCTCAGTACTACCTTTAAGTTTTGTCAAAAGTGCTTAGGAAAAAGTTTTTTTGGAAAACATCCTCTGTTGCCTTCATATCCAAATACATGCATAGCAATTTGGCTACACCCTCCTCCTTTTCCACAATTACAATAGTAATTATCTTCCTGCCAATATTCTTGAATTTATCATAGATATTATTGTAATGATGACAAGATTTGGGTGCAATGATATTATTGAAAATGCTTAAGGTAGTACCCAGGCAAGATGAACTACTATTTTGGTGAATCCTCCATCATAAATTTTAGACACAGGAATCAGGAAACATTAATGGATTTTTGCAGAGTGACTAGAATTTCCATTAATTTAAAAATCACTTCCTTCTCTGCAATTCTTGGCGACAGGATAGGCTTTGATTGCAAAAGAATTTCCAGTGCACTTTCTGCCAGTATGTACAATTTTTGTTATTCAACTTACAGTTCTGTTTTAAAACACTATAGTTCCTTCACTTATCACTTAAATATTTACTCTGTTTAGAACAACTGATACCATTAATGTACAAACTGTGATCTGGTACCTCAGAGGTTCCACCAGTTTGCAAAGCTGAATTTTCAATGATTAAACAGTGGCAAATACCAAAATGTAAACAGAAATCATATACTTACAACTGGTAAAGAATAGTAGTCTTTCCAGCATTATCAAGTCCCACTATGATTACTTTATGCTCTGCATATACACAAAAAAGACAAGAACAAATTAGTGGAAACAGCAATAATTATAATTCCCATGAATCACTTTTCCTTGACGAAGAAAGCAACTGCTTGTTTGTTTTATTTCAACAGCTTACACAGAATACTGGTGATTTCAGTACAGAAAATAAAAATCCACAAAACCTCATCTTCTCTTGAGACTAAAGTTTTAGGAGAAGTCAGTACTGGAAGTCTTCACAAAGGAATAGTTACTAATATGATTACTTCATCAAAATAATCTAGTTTTAGAAAGAAAAGTAAAATGAAAAAGTATAACTCATAGCAGTGTATCATCTTAAGAATATCACCAAACATCCAAAGACTGCATGAAATATTAGCCTAACATTCGAGGCTCAATAACAGCCACTTGTTAAGGGACCACCATAATTCACAGAGTAAAAACTAAGAGGAAGCTGCATTTTGAATAGATCAGAAATTCCAGTGTTGCAATTTCTGAACTGAAAAGTCACAGAATAACAGAATGGTTGAGGTTGGAAGACACTGCAGGAGGTCATCTGGTCCAGCCCCCCTGCTCAAGCAGGGCCACCTACAGCCAGTTGCCCAGGATTGCGTTCAGGCAGCTTGTGAGTATCTCCAAGAGTGGAGACTCCACAATCTCCCTGGACAACCTGTGCCAGTGCTCAGTCACCCTCACAGTGAAAACGTGTTTCCTGATGTTCAGAGGGAACCTCCTGTGTTCCAGTTTGTGCCCACTGCCTCTGGTCCTGTCACTGGGCACCACTGAGACAAGCTGGCTCTGTCCTCTTTGTACCCTCCCTTCAGGTATTTATATACATTAACAAGATCTCCCCTGAGCCTTCTCTTCTCCAGGCTGAACAGTCCCAGGTGTCTCAGCCTTTTCTCATACATGAGATGCTCCTGTCCCTTCATCATCTTTGTGGCCCTTCCTTGGACTCTCTCCAGTATGTCCACGTCTCTCTTGTACTGAGGGGTGTGGAAGTGGACTCACTCCAGATGAGGCCTTACCAGTGCTGAGCAGAAGGGAAAGATCACCTCCCTCAACCGCTGGAAACTCAAGCTTATAGAAAAGTGATCTTCTAAATGCTGCAATATTATTTTTCCAGGCACAGGGGAAACAAAACCAAACCCAAACAAAACCAACAGAAAAACCCCAGAACTTATATGCTTCTCTGTAGTTAATCCTTCTTAGAATTTCAAATACAGCAGCACAGCCAACTAGAATGGTGGTTCTTTTGATAAATGTGTAAAGTTAGAAGATACTCATCTGCTTACTGACAAAAAAGCAAATCACTTGAGAGCAGAGAATTTACAAATGGATACTAGAAGTAAAACTTGTATAAGTCTGTGAATAGGCTCACTTTTGAAGAGGCAATATTTAAAAATCTAGGGCGCTTATTCCAAAGCAAAACATGGTTCACAGCTTAAGGTATTCCTCTAAAATACCACATTCAATCTACAAGACTTATAACAAATTACTAAAAGATCAGAAGATCTATCATAAATATCAAGTTGGTGATTTTTTGTCAGCAAGTGGGCAGTCTAAGGAAGAACTAAAGTGCTTGTTGCTTGTTTGTTCATGTTTTGTTTGGGGGTTGTTTTGTTGGTTTGGGTTTTTTTGGGGGGTTTTTTTGTTTGCTTGTTTTTAAATTATTTATATATAATAACCTAGGTCTTTTCAATATTGAAACTGATTTTAATAAAATGATCTCTTCCTTGGGACTTTTAGAAGTTTTGCTATGCAGTATGTTGAAAGGTATTTCCTTGTATCAGTTCCCTTACTACTGCATCCTGCCATCATGTTCTAAGGAAAGAACTTTTCCTGGCCTTACATTCAGTGATACTTCTAGCCCCATAAGCAGAAGTAATTAATAACCTTTCCCAATACATAAATGGTATGAAATCCTCTCTGCTTTCAACCCTAATAAACAATACCATAGTTAAGTTTAAAGAACTTTCAAAGTTCAAACACAGAAATACCCCTCTGTTGTTTTCAAAACAGTCATGTTGTCAACTATTGCTTGGAAGAAGATGATTCTACTTCTGCAACATTCTGTTTATTTTCAAGGAGGAAAAGACAAGGAATTCCAGACAGGCATTACATTTCTCTTTCCCACCTTCACATCAGAATACAGTCTTACTTAGGAATGAATGAGAAGCGTTGGATGAAACAATATCACGGTACTTAAAGTAATGAAAAAAAAACCAAACCTGCATTGAGATGACTGTTTTTGAAAGCCACTGAATGGTTTAACACTAATTGGGGAAAAAAGGAACAGCTTATTTGTGTTACTCCACAGTCAAATGGTATTTTATAGAGTAACTGGATAAGCACAAACAACAAACAGTCACACAAGTGTTAATTAATGTTGGTTTGGGGATGAAAATAATATGAAAGCATCACTACCTCTTACAAATATCAGTTTCCACTTTTTACTAATGCAGTTGCTTCCAGAACTGTCATCTAAAGTAATGGAAAACTCTTAACTTAAAAATTCAACTTTTGAATATGTTTGTGTCTAGATTGGTTAGATTACAGAATTTTAACTTGTATATGTGCATTAGAGGAAAAACACATGAACTTAAAAACTGCCAAACTAAGAATGAAATTTTAGCAAGACAAGTACTTGTTTACAAGAGCAACTAGCAGAAGATAGATGCTACATCTAAGTGAAAGGATAATTATGGAGTAAACCACAGGCAGCGATTTATGCTCATATTTGTGTTCTGTACTTATAGACTAACCCAATTTCTCACTTTCACTGGCTGGTATTCAAACTCAGTTTGGGTTGAACTCAGTATCTTCCCAGTCCACCATGTTCTTGGCAAAAGAAGAAAATTCAGAGCAGAATCTTTATAAATCAGGTAGAAAGTGGGAAAAAAGTAAGTAGAAAAAATAGGCATATGCAGTGGAAAAAAAGACAGTATTAGACTACTGTTTAAAAGAATCCAAAGAATTCTGTTATAACAACCATTCCTAGCAGACTGTTTAAAAAAAAAAAAGTACATAGTATTGTTAAAAAAAAATCTCTGGCAGTCTAGTATCACAAAATAATAGGACAGTGAAGATGATCTTCTTGCAGATGTTAGAAGGAAGACATAATATGCTCTTCACTTACTCTTTTAAATTCTTCTGTGGTAACGGATCCAAAACTGAAGATTCAATTTCCCCAACTTTGCCCTTTTTCCTCTAATTCACAAAAATTAAAAATAAATGTAAATAATGATGAGCAAGGCTCATTTCCAACATATTTGAAAGAATAAATAAATATTGGAAGGGATATCTGTACTTTTCAAGCTGTGAAACACAAACCCCACACCTAGTTCCAAAGAACAAGAATCTTGGAGGCTTCAAGGCTGAAGACAGAATGCAGATAGAAGTTTGCTACGCAGGAGGCAGGAGGAGTAGCATTTTACTAAAGTTCAAAGACATTTCAATACAAGGATTCATTCTGCACACTAAAAGCTGCCTTAGAGTCTTCTTTTAGGCACAAAAAACCTGGTTAAATACATCTCGTATTTCCAGACTGGATTACAAGAAAGTAGCCTTTAGTAGTCACTGGAACCAAAATCCACTTGGTTTTGCAGTTAACGGTCTCTGCTAAACTGTGGAGTTACAGAAGTTTACCCACCTTGACTTAGAGGTTACCATTATTTTTCTTACAGCAGCTTTTTAACGTCTATAGCATTTATTCAGAGCAACCTGGAAGACTTTGAACACCTATCATTCAAAAAAATTAAAATACAGATTTGTGAACTTCTTAAAGAACTATATCAGCACACACACACAGAGAAAGGAATAAGGTATTGATAACTGTCAGAGTTGCCTTTATCAGGGTTGCTGATGCTCACTTCTGTTTTTTCCTTATGGTTTCATTAAGAGCAATCTTGATAGTACTGATGGAATGGTAAGTCAAGCAAGTTTTATTCAACTATGTGTTAACACAGGCAATCAGCAAGTTGTTCTAACATTTATTCATATTACTACACGCTGCTTAGAAGACTGTGCCATTTGAGTACCAAATCATAGCTTAAATAAGGCCCTGGAACAGTTTAAAGACTACTGCCAAACTCAAACTGGAAATGAACCCTTCCAAACATATTCACAGAACTAAACAGATTATTCCCTGATGGACCGTGTTCACTGCAGAGACTGTTAGCCTTCCTCTCTTTCATTAGTCATTGACCCAGATCAGCACAGGCATCACCCAGTTTCCTTAAACTGCTCTGCACTGCAGTTTTTCTTATTCCATAATCCCCCATACCAGATTTGGAGAGTAGATGGTGCACTGCAATGGAAAAGCAAGTGCATTATGCCAGGGGAGCAAGAAAAAGAGGCAAAGAAAGGCTTTCCCCTTCTAAAAGTTCCCATCATAGGCCAAAGCCACGTAACGCTATTTTAACTGTTACATTTTCCACCATGAGCCAGTCTGGGTTTGCCAAAATGGGCTAACCATAATCAAAATGGGCTGAACCACTGGAACAATTTCTGCTGCATGTACAGTGAGTTGAAAAAGAACCACAGACAGATTTAACTCCCTGGTAAGAACACACAGATGCTACCCAAGTCATAGGGCTAAAACAGTTGAATACTAATAGCAATAAATGCTCCTGGAAGAGGTCAATAGATAACACTAGTCAACAGACACTTATCATGGAATGTCTTTAGAAAAAGATTAGGTCAAGTCTCTCGACCTTCTTTCCAGTACCTCATCTTTTCCATTGGAAAGGATGGTAAGAGAATCAAACTGCAGGAGTAGTAAAGAAGATGTGTAATTTAATAAAATGATATTCAGTGCTTTAGTAGGATATAAGGTACCTTCCTTACAAGGTTCTCCTGCCAGGCAGAAGTCACTCTGAATGAACTCAATTTTCTGTACATTGCGCATTTACTGTAACTGCACTGAACCCTGAGGCACAAAAACACACGGGGCTTATTTTAAGATGTTAGTTATCTTAAGATGTGCATTTTTCAGAAAGCTACCAATATATCTTCCTCCTGTGAGTTAACAGTATTAGCTCACCAGTAGATATTTCTTTAATGCTGTCCAGACATTGTTGATCAAGTACCTTTCAGAATGGACATTTTCAGCTCAGCTATTATTCACATTTATGTAAAGCAATACTGCAGTGCATAATTAATATTCAAGTGAAATGCCGACGATTTCCTGTTCTTTATCTTCTAGCACTTAGACACACCTCCCCCATGCTCTGCTTGATGGAAGACAGATGGCACTTTCTAAATCATTGCTTTGTTTAACCTTTCATTTTTCCAGTATCAAGTGCTTCAGACTATCAGCACAACCCACACTAGCCATGGTGAACTGATGATATGCTCCACACACATCAGAGTCTATTTGCATCTTTGGCACATTCCCTCTAGATAGTCAAAATCATTGTGTAAGCTACCGTGCTAGTCTGCTCAACAAGCAGTTTCATGGGACAGCGTATAAATTCTCCAATAAAATTGTCTAGCTTTGATATAACCAGAAGACCAACAAAAGCAAACTCAATAATTACTACGCTTTATTATTACTAATAATATTATTTACAGGAAAATAGTAATGTAATTAGAGAATAATTTCCCACTAGATGTGTCAAAACTTTATGTTTGAAGAGAATTTTCTAGGATGGTATTTCAATTTTGGGCATGAAAAGAAAATCACTTTCTTCTCTATGGTCACCACAAGAAGAGGGGCAAAAAAACCCAAAAAGACCAAACCAAACCAAAAAGAACCCCCGCAACAAAACAAGATCAGAACACACCCCAGAAGCCTGCCATTGAGATGAAAGCCAAACAGTAAGTATTTCATGGTAGCGCCTCATCTATCTTAACTGTGATACTAATTTTTATTAACATTTTAAATGTATGAAGAATAACTTTCAGGAATTAATATACAGTAACAAAGACAACATGTTTTACACTAATGAAATAGAATCAATGTAATCTAATGTTGTCATGTACAAAAAAAAAAAACACCCACACAAAAAACCCAACCAAACTGCACCTCTTACTTCCTTCCTGAAGATATGTATTGACATCATAAGGTACCATGTAGACCAACACTAAAAGCCACTGGAAGTTATTTCCTGATCAGTTTTCTGCTTATAGATATCTCTTGGAGTTCTTCACGGAAGGAAAGGAGTCACAGATTGCAGTATTTGATGAAAACCAAAAGAGTACACTGCTTTCTGGAGAATCGGGGGAACCTTGAATCTTAACAAATGGGTTTTCCAGTTCAGAAAACTAAGAATCTTCAAATCAACAACAACAAAAAATTCAGAAAACTGTTAGAAGAGTTCAGAAACAATGTAGTGGGATAGTGTGTGTGTGTGTGTGGGGGGAGAAGATAAATGGTCTGCATCTCCCTCCGACTCCTATCTCATGAAAGGACAGTGTGATACATAGATCTTAATACCTACACACACTGACACTTTTCTGTGGTATTGACAGAATTAGAATGGGTTATGTGCACTCACAGGGACAAGACTACTAAAAGCACACCAGGAATACCCACCTCCCAAAACTTGCAAAATTGTATTAGCAACAGTGTTGTACAAAAAAAGATTAACTATATTTTTAGTAACTTTAAAGTGAGAATGAGTGTACATTTGGAAACCTCATGAGAGAACAGTAATATAAACATCAGTTTGCCTGCTCTAAACTCGGGGCCTCACACAAAAACAATCCAAATGATAAATTCTTTGACTATTTTATTTTCTAACTAAAGAAGTCCAGGTAAACAAGATTCATTAAAATAAACAAGCAGATAAAACATATTTTTCTATTTTTATAACTGTTTGAGCTAAAAGTGGTGGCAGCCACAAGTTTTGAACTCTGGATTACAGCATGAGCCATTATTGTGGGGCTGGCTGCACTAGGTAGGAGAGAACGGAAAGTTATCCTCTTACGACCTTTTTATTATTGGCTTGAGAAGTTAATTTCTTGGGTCACTAATTGTATTTAACTAGCATCTTTGCCAAAACACAGGCAGATCTTTACCTCAAGGGCCCCAACGATAATTTTGGTGGACTTTTTTCTTGATAAAGATAAAACCAGCACGATTTTAGCAGCAGACCCTGACTTAAAAACGGAGGGACTGCAAAGACAAACAAGACCTCCATCGTCCATCAAAGCTTCAGCCGCTACAGCGGTGAACAACCATGTCTGAGAGGCAGCCGCATTCGTCACGACGCGAAGCGGGGAGCACACCCGCGGCTCGAAGGGCGGCCCGGGATACGCGAGGCGTTCGGAGCAGCTGGGGGGGAAAAGGGGGCCGAGGGGACCACCTCAGCCTCAGAAACAAAGCGGCTCCGAGCATGAGGCGCCGCAGAACCCGCGCTACAGGCGCTGCACAAAGAAAAGCCCAACTTTTGCCGGGGCGCGCCCTCAGGTGAAGCCCGGCGACCGGAGCAGGCCTCCGACGGCTGCCCGCGGACCCCTCAGCCCCGCGGGCGCCGCTCCCCGCCCCACCCCCACCAGCGTGCCGCCCGCCCCACCTCTCCGCACCGACTCGGGCGCCCGCGCGCACCTTGGCTACCGAAGAGACTCCACAGCTTGGCGAAGATCAGGCCCATGCCTGGCCTCGGCTTCCCGCCGAGCCCCCCGGGCACCCAGGGCTCGGCCAGGCGGCGGCGGCGGCAGCGGCGGCGGCGGCAGCTCCGGTTGGGCGGACGCAGCCCGCAGCGACCCCGGGGCAGCGGGGGGGGGCAGGGAGGGCGGGCATACGGCGCCGCCCCGGCCAATGGCCGCACGGCGCGAGGAGCCGCCCCAACGCCTACGCGGCCCGTCGCGTCGCGTCATTCCATGCGTCATCACGTACGCCCGCGGCCTTAGCGGGAGACGGGTAGTGGCGGGTGGCGGCCGCGTCTTTCCAGGCTGAGCTGTTAGGAGAGGTCAGGCTTCTCCCCAGGGCTGATGAAGAGCCGAGGGCTGCAGGGTCTAGCGCGGCCGGGGTAGAGGAAGCCGCCCCGCGGGGCGTGTTTGTCTCCCGTCCGGGGCAGAAGCAGCCCCAGCCCCGGTGTTCGGCCCGGGAGCGTGGCCGGTCTGCGCTGGCCGCGGCCTTCTCCCGTTTCCGTGTCATTCAGCCGGGCGCTGCTGTGGCTGGTCCACGGCCTTCGTTACGGTTAGGAAGGGCTGGTGGTTTTCAGGGCACTCAGTACTTTCCTGTATAGTAAAGCATTTAAAGCCAGCGAACTCTTTCAGTTCTGTACTGAAGGTTCTTGCATATTGAACTCTTGTCTGGGGGCCCCGGTGTCCTCAGCCGGCAGCACCGCGGGGAGGGTCAGCGGAAGAGCTCGAACCCTGCTCCGCCTTAGCGAAGGAATCCGCAGGCACTTAACGCAGGAGGGGTGGAAACACCAAACCTGTTATTTCAATCCACCCAGCAGCATTTAAGCTCTCTCGTGCGGGGGGGGAAGTGCTGTCAGCAACGTTTTGTCAAATGAATTTCTTTATATACTGGAATTGTATTTTGAACTTGCGGCCTGGGCTGCTGCAGCGTTGCAAACCTTCCTGCCCCGTAACTCAGGGACACGCCGCTCCACCGCAGCCACCTGCCGGCAGCGATGCGGGCGGCTGTTCGAGACACGGACCACAAAGTCTTCGCCAGGGAGAAGGACACCGCATAGCCGCGGCCGCCCGCAAGCGGCGACAGGGCCGGTAAGCGGCCCCGGGCTCTGGGCCGGCCCTGCTGTCGCCCTTCCCGTGCCCTGGGGAGGCCTCCGGCGGGAGCCGAGCGGCCCCGTCACGGCCCCGCGGCAGCGCTGCGGCGTGTATGGCTCCATAGTAACAGCCGAGCCGGCACCGCCCGGCGGCCTCCGGCCAATCCCCGGCCGCCGCGGAGGCGGGACTTCCTGCCGCTGCCCCGGAGGAGGTGGGGCCGGCCTGGGGTGCGGCCGTAGGTGTGGGCGCGGCGACGGGTCGGGGCCCAGCTGCAGGTCGGGGGTGTGCGGGCCGCTGGGGGAGGGTGGAACGCGGCCAGGCCCCTGCGTGCTCCGTCGTTCTCGTGGCGTCCCGGGGCCGGTTCGGGTCTGTGTCTCCCTCGGGGTCCGCCGGGGCTGAGGGGGCGGCGGCGGCGGAGCGTCCCGTCCCGCTGAGGTACCCCTGGGCCCGGCTTGAGCCGCCGTGCAGGGCCTCGGGGAGGCTGTGAAGAGCTGTGCTCTCCCCACACTTGGTGTTGTCGGTAAGGCGACAGATGGAGGGATAAAGGAGCCCCAGATTCCGCTCCCCACAGCAGTGAGCCGACTGACTTTTTTCCTCCTGTGGGAAGGGGTCGGGAAAGGAGGTTTGAAAGTTTAATCTTGCTCGGCATCTCTGGATGCTGGCTACGTTTGACAGCTCGCAGTGCTTATGTGTGTAGTTAGATGAAAGCCCTGGTCCGGCATCGCGTCCCCCGCAGCAGCTCCCAGCAGGGGCACAGGGAAGTCTGTAAGGAGGTGGTGAATACGGGGTGATGCTCCCTCAAGGACTCTCTTCTGAAGGCTGTCAAGCCTTTCCTGGAGCGAGGTGTACCGCACAGCATGTCTGTGGGAAAAAATACCTCTGGTTTTGAACCTGCCTCTTGCTCTGTTGAAGACTAACTCTTGTGTTTGAAGGGGCACTGGACAGTCTCCCTTCTCAGCCTTTCTTCCTGCCGTGTCTGAATTTATAATTTATAAGCTGTTATCCTATCCCCCCTCAACTATGTTCCCCAGCCTGGAAGATTGAAAACTGTTCAGTCTTTCCTTACTTGAAAGCCATTCCCTCTTTATAGATCATCACTTTTCCCTGATTTCTTTCTTGTGTGCAGTGTTTTTGACCAAGAGTTTTTAGGTTTGATCACCTACTGGCTCATGTTTCATGGTAGCCCTCAGTCACATTTTAAAACTGAGGTAGAAACAAGTCCTGTTGCCAACATGCTGTCACATCAGTTGTTGGTTTTCCATGAAGAAGTGTAATTGTGAGATAACTTAAGTCATTCTGTGGAATTCTGCGGTTATCATGAAATACCTATTTAATGACCTAAAAATATACCTTCATAATGTTAATAATACTGAGGTTACTTGTAGGGCTCATAAATAACACATATTTCTACTAGTTTTCAAATACTTGCTTGTTTTCAGGATTCAAATTCTTTTAAAAATTCACAAGTGGGGGCTTTTTTTAAATACCAGTTCATTATGCTTCTGAAGAAAAAACTTTCCAAATGTGAGCCATGTGGGGGTGGGGTTGGTGGTTTTTTGGTTGTGGTTTTTTTTTTTTTTTTCCCCTGTAATGTAGGCATCCTAGGACAACAGCTCAGAGGCATGATATGTCACATTGTCTGAAATGCTAAAACTGAACTTTGGTAATTTTGGTTGTAATATGAACTATTGTAGTAATATTAGAGTTAGTAGAAATAATCAAGGTAAATTCTTTTGGGCATTTTGTTAGATTCTAAAAAAAAGACTTAATTAATTCCATTACAGTTTCTTTCTTTCAAAGGCTGCTACTGTTGGGAATCAGGTTTTGAAACTCCTACCCATGAAACTGAAAATTGCCTTTGTCTGCGATCAAAAGTTAAGTCTAAAAAGGTAATATTCTTCTAGCATTAAAACTTCAACTGATTCTGAAATATCAAAAAAAAAAAAATTGTGAGGGGTTTTGTATGATAAAAGTGACAAATAGCTTCTTATTCAAATAGAATGAATACCAAACTTTCTGATGTGTTTTCTCCAAGCGTGTTTAATACAATAAAATTGTAATATTTTAGTATTCAAATTTCCTTGTTATGGATGGAAAAAATCTCACTGACGGGGGGATGTTCTCACTTTCCTTCCATTTAAGTTGGTGTAAACAAACTATTAAATTTTTAGGAAGTCTCATTTCAGACTGAAGTGTATATAATCTTTCAAAATATAGGTAATACTGGTGTGGGCAGATACAATTTGGGAAGATAACTGGATTTTATTACCTACAGAGAAAAATAAACAGAGGATAATTATAAAGAATAAAAGCTTCATCAGGGCTGAGCTACAGTAGGGTCTGTATAGATGGGCTTTGCAGAAGGAATTAAAAGCAACATCTGGAAATTTCCTGTACCTTTTAACCATTGTAATCTTTCACGAGACAGTTTGAAGATTTTCAGTAAGAATCAGCAAAGCTTCTGTTGCATTAATGCTTCACTGTTTCTACTGTGAATTAAACACAGACTCAAGAGAAAAATGTTACTTACAGTCCTTCTTTAATTTTTTAAGTATATATGGAAAAAATAAAAATAATTGTCCACAGTCATGCACATGTCCTCCTGTTATGAAGTTTGGGTAATTTGAACTATGGAGGAAACCTAAGAAGTTAAGCTTCAGAAAAAGAAATTTCACAGGGAAAAACTAGAAGATTATCTTTAAAAATGAACAAATATGATTATGTAATAGAGTAAGAATTTCAGAGATGGAATTTAGAAGACTCAAAACTAAATTCTGTGAGGAGCCTTTGTGACTCAGTTCTAGGACTGAACAGCAAGTTCTCCCCAAGGATAGCTCAGGGAACTTTAACAGGACTGGATTTAGAGGTGGTGACACTTTCTTCACATTTCAAACACTGATACT
Source organism: Strix uralensis (assembly GCF_047716275.1). NCBI lineage: Eukaryota > Metazoa > Chordata > Aves > Strigiformes > Strigidae > Strix > Strix uralensis. The sequence continues at coordinate 49,769,596 of NC_133972.1, read as the reverse complement.
TGTAGCCATGGCTGGGAAGGATGTGACAGCAGGGAAACCAGTAGCTTCACTGTAAGGCGGTTGCAAATGCTAAACATGTTAATGAATGTATTCTGAAATGTAATTGACAATAGTGTTACAGTCATATCCTGAGCAATATTTGGAATTTTGAGTGCAGTAAAATTGCATTATTAAAGCAGAGTAATCAGAAACTGCAGCTTAGTTTGTGGGTACATATAATATTACATGTATAAACTTATAGAATATGATAAAAACTAAGTAAATTATTTTCTTATTTCAGTTCTTTATTGGCAGATTTTAAAAACTAAAGGAAGATGACTTTTTTCCCCAAAATCTCTTTCCAACATGAAGTTGAAGAGTATCTCACCAAAATGTTCAGAAATAATGAGGTATGTGAAATAGATACTACTAATCATCAACAAATATTCATTAATTGAATACTGTTAATATTTCTTTGATTTAATATTTTGTGTGATATTAATACCTTAAAATAAGGTATTGTCTTCACATTAGACACAGATTTTTATATATAGCACTATTTAAAATATACACTTATTCTTTATGCCTGTTGGCTCAAAGTAACGTAAAGATATTTAAACTAAACTTAGCATAAATCTGAGACTTCAGTTTTGGATCCCACTGAGGAATGATCACAGAGAAAATTAACCCCTTATTAACCACATAATATTGACAAGAAATACTCCCTTACCCCAGTGTAGAACCAAAAATACTACAATCAATTAATTCCTAATGTCAAAGGACACAAAAATGATGGTTTTGTATATCAGGATAAGAGTTACGAATTCATAATTTTGAATCTACTCTTCCATCTCCTTAGGATTGTTTATACAGTATCAGATTGCTCGCTAGCAGCTGCTTTTGGTACTTGCTGCAGCCTGTTTACAACATACAATGACCTTGCTAATATGACTGTTTTTCCAACAAGTCCTTTTAAAGAAATTTATGAATTTTCACTGGAATTAGGCCTCCAGACATAGACATTCCTCACTATTGCACACGACGCAACCATATTCCTCCCATTTCTACAGAGTGTTTATTCAGTGCTTTTTTTGCACTGGCGAGACGTTGCTGTGTGACTCTAATATAAAATCTCTTCTTTCACTTTCAGCTTATCACTGCTTTAGGTACACAGGAGGCGGAAAGTAAATATCAGTCTCTGTTAAGTCATCTATCTCATCCACCAGGTTTCACAACTGTTAGAGTTAATACCCACTTGGCCTCAGTGAAACACGTGAAGAAATTGCTGTTTGAAGAGATCCAGAAGGTTTGTGCAATTTCTGTGTTATAGCAAAAATAACGGGACATTTCATCTTGTGCCTGATTATGAGAGCTTTTCATTACTGGAAACTATTCCTTAACTTAATACCTGTTCACCAGTATTAACATTCTGCAATCATACTGATTTCCTGTCAGCATTAAATGTTAAATGAAGATTCATTGTCTAGCACTATTCCTCCTCTAATACTTGCAAGAAAGGCAGTAACAGAGGGAAAAGACAACCAACTCTTTTTCATATGGCAGATCCAGACCTTAGATAGGATTGGGGTGCTACTGTAATAAATAGTGTAGGGGCATCATAAGTCTAGAGAAGATGGTAGAAAGAGATAAAAGCTATAGTTCAGTGTGCTGTGTTCAATATGTTTAGAACATTTTTATTTAAGATTAAAGGAGAACGGCTCTATGTCTCATTGCACAAACTGTTTAGGAAAGTGAGAAGATCTGTATGTTTTAGAAACAGGAGCCAGTGATGCCCTGAAACTGCTGCATTTTCTTGTTTAAAAGCTGGTTTTAATCTTTATATAATTTTCTGGATTTTTACTTAACTTGCTTAAACCTTTTTTTATCTGATAATATGTAAGCTGTTATATTTAAGTAGATTATTTTGAAATTCTATCCTAGATCTTCATTCTGTCTAAAAAGATCCAGTTCTTCTTTAAGTAAATTATTAATGCTAGTGGGTGTACAGGGAGCTATTGCATGACAGGAGCCAAGACATTTCTGCAATGCAGAGGCAGTTGACAGTATTCTGCGGGCTGGAATGGTAATGAGTTATGCTAATTTTAGCTTGATTGTAGAAATCTGGAAGTGGGTATTGCAGTGATATTTTGCTTCAAGGAAAAATGCTTTGCTGAAAACTGAATTGAGTGGCTTTTCATAAACTTTTTGTATTTTGAATTGCGGTCATGTTAGAAAAGGAAACTACGTGACAGTTTTGAACAAAAGGACTCTCATGGATTGGTTTCTTTCTTAAGAGAAGATACTTATCAGGTGCAAACTAATTCATGGTTTTGCATGTTTTAAGGTTATATTTTAGAAGGCTCAGGTGAGAAGACATTGTCTTCTCAAAGTCCAGGAACAGTTTTAAAATGGCAAGCTGTCATTTTTTTCAACTATATGCACAACTCAGCTCTGAGTAAGCAATCAAAGTTAAGCTGAAAAGAAAAATAAAAAGTATTACCAGCCTGGCATATTAAGTAAGACAGGCAATACATGAGTTAAACAGTGGTTTATAATTAATAACATCAAAAAGATACACAGATTAGACCCAAGCTTCTCTGGTGGTATTACTGTGGTCTGATGACAACTCAACACAACCTTCTTCCACAAGAAAGCAAAAAACAGTGGTAGGGTTGTGAGCATCAGAACACTGTCCCACTTCCTGAAGTTGGTTCTCAGTGAATACCTTTGTGGCCTTGTTACTTCTCAATTTATTAAATGTTTAATCTTTTATACCAGTAATTTTAATATGGAGTGTCTCCTTACACACTATTTTCCAACATCTCTTAACTGTTTACATTTGGGTTTTGTACTGTACAGCTATAAATTATGAATGGAAAAATAGTTTTCAGTCTAATTAAGTACTTAAATATTAGGTTTTTAGTATTTCTTAATAATTATGCTTTTTAATGAAACAGCAATTTAAAGGACTATGTGTTCCAGTTCTTGAGCACCCGAAACTCCAGGACATCTTATTAATTCCTGTCATTGGACCCAGGTTTGAAATTTTTGGTCTTCAGTGTTAAAATATCACAACACATATTTGCCTTATAGATTTCTTGTTAAACAATTATGATAACTAACTTAATTTATATTAAGAACTAGTGGACAGTCCGTATCCTAACCAGATCACAGGTTTAGTCCTTAGAAGATGTAAGAAAGCGTAGAGGGAGTTTTCTCCTTATTTATGAGATTGCCTTTTATAGGGAAAATGCAACATAAGTACATCCTCTCTGGAAAGCCAGGTAGGTGGCAGACAGAAGAGCTAAACTTTTGTGGTTGAATATAGAACTATAGCTGAATACAGGCAGTGTTTTCTTCCACTGGAATCAAGTCCAGGAATCGAGTCCACTGGAATCAAGCAAGACTTAGGGAGACTGGGTCAATAATGCTGAGAGGGTTCCTGAATTTCATCCCCTATAAAATGCCTATTCATTCTTCATTCTTAAGATATTTTTTGGATATTTCCCATGTTGCATCTGAGTCTGCCCCTATGGAGTTTTTTCACTGTTTTATTGAATTCACTGATGAACATTTTATTTAAAGTATCTTGTTCATAATGAAGCCTAACATACTTCAGATTCAGTTTATATCACAATTAGGTGGAGATTGGTAACAAGTAGTACTAGTTTGTAAATGGTGTACAGTCTAAAACAGCATTTAATGCTTTTAGTTATTCTTCATTCATTTAATTCTCTTTTTGTAGCATGTTTTTCTGAACGTTCTGTTCTTTTTATATTCAAATATGTTTACACTTTATTGAGTTCGAGTAACTGTCTTCACAATTCTTTCTGGCAAAGTTTCTGGTACCTGGTTATACTTTATTGTAGAAGTACTTACCAGTTGTTAAACACAAAAAATCACTTTACAATCATCTGGCCTAGGAAGGAATAGATGATTATTTCTCTATAGTATAATTTATTTGTATTCCTGTGTCAGGTTCATCATAGTGGCAGAATCTGCTTTATTCTGAGGACTGGTTTTCTTCTTGGCTATTTTCTTTGATTCCTCTGGGACTAAAATAAATCTTTTAAATGTAATACATGATAGTTAACTATTTTTTCTATTACATTCTGACCAAAACAGTATTTATGAACTAGAGTTTACTTGGGGGGCGTATTTGGTTTTTTTCAGTATACTTTTTTTTTTTTTAAACTGAACTACGTTTTGTATTTTTAGGCGAGATTTAAAAAAACATGCATCTGAAGTCATTGTTGGAGCCCACTGTGGATATGCAGTACTTCGAGGAGCACATGTGTATGTCCCTGGAATCATATCTACCTCTAGATGTAAGAGTTCTTAAATACACACAGTTAAGTTGTAAAGAGGATGGAAAAAATGTCACCACTTGATGACAACTTCCAATAAATATTAGTGACATTATTTTTTTTCTATTCACAGCTGAAATTAATCTTGTAGTTGTAATTTATGTTAAATACATTTTTTTTAAGTTTTTGAGGCTTTTTTTTGAGATTTTCACTATTTTTTGCATTATACTTGTAATAAATTATATGTATTTCTCACCTGGCCTGTTTTGAGTTCCCTTTTCCATATGTAATTCGTAGTTAAAGTATTAGTTCTCCAGGATTAGAGTTTCTTGTTTTCATTTGAAAATCTTTTTAAAGAGCATGTTCAAAGTAAAACCTGGCTTTTTAAGAATTTTTTTACTACTGACTACTGTAACTTTTAATATGGATGTTCAGTAGAATAAACTCACAGAAGTTTGCTGCTTGCCAGTCTTATAAAAAAGAAAAAAGAATAAAAGGAATGCCACAATGGATACATCTGAATGGTAACTGGATGTATGTTGACTATTTAATAGATAGTATTTCCAGATATGTTATTTCTTCATTCAGTCACAAAGGCACCTGCCTTCATGATCCTATCAGACTCTTAAGTTACAGATCTGAAAAGATGGATTTTCTTTTTTTATTCCATTCGCAATTCATTTGATATTGTTTGTGTATGAGAGATGTAGTAAAAAGGATTTTTCTCTATTGGTAAGAAAAATCTCCAATTTTAATGTCAGATTCTTAAGAAATGGAAATTTTTGTTTCAATGCCTGTGAGACAAGATAAAAAATCTACATATACATGCTTAGTGTTCAGTAGCATATTTCTTTTTTATTTAAAGGCCAAATTAACTTTATGTGAAGCCAGTATAATTTTGGATGATTCATCTCATTATTCTATTATGATGAGATCTACTAATCATCATGGTTCATATTGTTAAACAAAGTGAGTCAGGAAGGCATTTATCTAGCCACTTAATTTCATCCCCTTTCAGGAAAAAACCTTTGAGAAGTTTTAAGCATGTGCTTAAGTCCAATTCACTGAACGGGAATGTTTTTCAATCTAGGACTTAATAATGAAATAAGTATATTGCTGTAGCAGTTGTTGAAACTGCTTATTTAGACAACCTCATAAATATTCAGATCCCTCTTTGAGTCAACTGGTGATTTATCATAATTGCGTGTAATTATGCATGCAACATCAATTCAAAGAAAAGATACTATAAAACTTTAGGAATACTTCAGGGGAATTGCAGATAGGAAAATAAAATAAAAGGGCATGCTACTCACTTGAGGCCAAATATAATAAGGCTGTATTAAGCACAGATGGTCTAACTAGGGAAAAAAAGAGTACAGCAAGAACACACATTTAATCACTGAAATTGCAACCCAAATGGGGTAAACTAATTATCAGGGGGCTTTGAGTTTAATTTAACTCATCAAACTCTAAGCTTTATGTTTATGGAATGCCCATATAAGCTACAAAAAGCTTAAGAACTGTACATGGTACTAATGCATTTTGGAAGGACGATTGTCAGCAGAGAGTGAAATAAAATCCTTTATGTTTGAATACTGCAAAAAATCATTAGCAAATATGCTTGATGGGAGAGTTACATTGCTGCAAGTTTTTGTTCAGTGAAGTTAAGCAGACAATAACAGTAGGCTATCACATAATGTCTTGTGTTGCATTGTGTAAAAAGAAACTACCCCAAAAAAAAAATGTTTAGTGGCTACCCAACAAATATTACAATCTAAGAATTCCGGGGCATTTGTGCATATTTAGAAGGCCATTTGAAAATGGAAAAAAAGATTCCTAAATACAACTCAAAGAATTCTGGGGAAGCTGAACTGTCATTAGTCTTACTTGTCATATCTTCTCGTTGCTCCAGCCAGTCAGACCTGTCAAAAGCATAATTTTGCAAGAATTTTTTATTGCTGTCAGTGGAGGCCTTTATTTTTAAGCATATTTTTCAGCCAGTCAGTGCATAGAGCTTGCTCACTGTTCTACAAAATCACCTAAACCATCCACCTTTTCCATCGATTTTTGTTCTAGCTCAGAAAGTTTAAGTCCCTAGGACTACACTTCTAGAGTTTGGTGTATATTTACATACTTCACTGATCTGGAGGATTTTAATTGGAGATGTAAAGCTCTTTTAGAGGATTATTGAGAACAGCAGTTGCCTTAGAGGGAAGAGAGCCACACCAGAAAAATTGTTTCAACAAGAATATATAATCACTTGTATCAAAGCAATAGTTAGAGAAAAAGCAGCTATAGCTATGTTCTACCTAGCTATTGAGAAGTCATTAGACAAATTTAGTACTGGTGTATTTGTACAGTAGGTGTGAACCAGTGTTGTTTGTTGTACTTGCGTGCTTGGAGCATACACAGAGGACTGAATCCTGAAGAGTGAGCTTAAAACTTATGGGTGATCATGTGGTGATAAAAAATAAAGTGAAGATTTGTCTCGCCTCTTAAAAAACAAGACACACTGATTTGTAACCTTGTGTCTTTCAATAACTAGTCACTTGGTGGCCATCGTTCACCATGTACACTTTCAAGCTTAATATCAGTTAATCTTTTTCTTTGATTACATTAAGAAGATTTAAATTTTGCTGTGATATAGGATTAAGTAGTCTACTGAAAATCCTAAATTATTTGGTCACTACTGTCTTGTCAAGTATATTAATCTCAACATTTCCATTCTTTTTGCGCAGTTATGAAAGCTGGAGATCTGGTCTCAGTGTATTCAGATATTGAAGGGAAATGTAAAAGAGGAGCCAAAGAATTTGAAGGAGTCAAAGTTTTCCTTGGAAATGGGATTTCAGAACTGAGTCGCAGTGAAATCTTTAGTTCAAGTGGCCCACTGAAGTAAGTCAGTAGTAACTGCAATCTAGACCTACAACTTTGCAGAGATAAGGAGGAAGATGGGAAAACACTGTGAAATGTTCTGTACCCTACGTGCAACCACAAGATGACTTTGACTGAGACCTGTCTTGCATGTTGGGACGTCCAGCATTTTTTGGGAAGTGTTAGTTTCTGGGAATATGATAGAATTGTGCCTCCTGCTGTCTTCTGTAACTTCACAGCTAAGGTAGTGGCAATGTGATGGCAATTACAATTAAAGAACTACAGTAAGTATTAGCAGACTGAACATTTAGTTTCATAGTGGTATCCAGATACCAGTTTACCTGAGAGGTAGGAGGAAGTAAATGGGAGTCTTTTCAGAATTTATGTTTAGCATATGATTTCAATAATATAGAAAAACAGAAGTGACAAATATTCTCACTGTGGCAAAATTGCATTTTGGTAGATTGTTCTGTACCACTTTCCTATTTGGAAGGAACAAAAGTGGAGCCTTGTCAATTTCTCCATCTCCTAAAAATATTTGTAGGGGCGTTTTTTGGTGGGGCAGGGGACAGAAGATAAGGTCAGATATCTTAAAAAAGATGTATGGCATTTGCCAAGGTAGCTATCTATGTCAGGATTACTTGCTTTTCTATTTTGTTGCCAAAGCATTTGGTTTGTTCCTCTTCTGTCATCTAAAACACATATAAAAAGCAGCGTAGAAGAGCACAGACATCAAATTATGACCAAGACTTTACATCCCAAGAACAAACTACAAAAGATCTAGTAAAAATGATAAAATTTTTAGAAGATTTCTGATTTATTAGAGCTTAAATGTAATAGAAGTAGTGGTAGGATATACCTGTTGAGTTGATGGCATGGAATGGCATTATGTAACACTAAGTCTGGTGTCTGCAAGTTTGCTTTCTCATATCCTTCCTTCTTGTTGGACTGTGCAGTGCATATGCAAAATAATACTCATTCTTGTTATCTTCAGTAATCTATTGTTTTCAAGCTCAATATTGTTTTTTCTTGTTTTTCTTTTTGTCCATTTCCTTCTACGTTTGTCTTAATGAAATCTGTGTCAGAACTTCATCCATATTTAAAACTTTTAGGTTGCTTCTAAATTCAAACCTTTGCTTTGCAGGCAAATTAGTGTTCCTCTAAGTCTTTTGAAATATAATTTCTTTAGTTATTTGACTGAAATCTCAGACAATCTAGAAAAATAGAGGAGGATCTAAGCAGGAAATCGTATGCCAGTGCCCTGGTGCATACGTGGCTAGCCAAAAGCTGTTATGGATTGCAATTGACATATTTAAATCTGCATTTTATGCATTTCTTTACATTATCAGGGCTTGAATTAGATCTCAGTTTTTCTTGTGTACAAAAATATAAATTTGCTTTATGCAATTTTTATAGATAGTTGCAATTTATAATGTAGTACAGTTTTTGTTATGGTTTACCCAACTTAATGACATAATTTTAAAGGATATCAGATTGCAAAATTGTAAAAGTATTTTTCTTAGTTGGCTTCTAAGTGCTTTCATTTTTGTGAGATTATTGTTTCAAGTTTCTGTTTGTAAGCATAATGATTTTAATTGAATACTGTTAAAAATTGTAAATCTGAGTAGTTGAAAAATTTTTTTTCATGTTTTTCAGTGGGATGGGCATAAGAATGATAGAGACAGTCTACCTTAGTCCTTCGTTTGACAATGTGCTCCCTGGTAATTTATTTTTACAGGTATGTTTGTTACAAAAGTAAAAGTCTGTACTATTTGCAGAATAATGAATATCCTCTAAGCACACATTAATACTTTATATATTCATTGTGTATTATGGCACCTAATTCAGTCTTTGGATTTAAAGAAAACAAAGCTTTTAGAATGAAGTCAGTATCTACGTTTGAGATATAAGGGACTTCAAAGTGACTTAAGAGATATTCACTTAAAAACTTAGAAATCCTTTTTGCACAGATACTCTGCATAGAACTTTTAGTTTTTGGAATCTGTCTATGAACTCTGAAATATAAAGCGCTTTCAGAGTACATCCTTTTGTAGATAATCAGGAAAAACTCCAAATATTAGGTTGACTTGAAGAGAAAAAACATCTTTTTAGCTCTAATGAAAAAAAAACACCTGAACAAAATAACCATGAAAAATCTTACAGTAGCACAGCTTTCACTACCTCTTACCATAAAACTTGGCAGCTTCCAAAGAATGACAATTTTTAGTGTAAAATTTAAGAACTTATTTCAAGCTAGCTTTTCCTTTTACATCTTTAATATTTGTGATACTTATATTCCTTTTTCCCCACAATAACACTAATTAAAAGCAATACCCAGACATGACAATTGGCCACCTGTGTTAAGTTGAAATGTAGGATGATGAAATCATGGAACTTTCTAGTTTTCTTAAATCAGGTAAAATTCTTTATTTTAATTTTGGTATTGTATTTTTATTATATAAATATGACGATTTAGAAGCAGGGTTTAAAGCAAAATCAAACTGTCCAGCCATGAAAAAAAGTTATTTTAGTCTTTAAAGCAAATATAAATTTTATCTCAAATAAACCCTTGTTCAGAGATGTTCTCTGAAATTCTAAGTTATCTCCTCATTTGATTTGTGTAACTATCACTCAGAGAGGAAGGTAAGCCCTTTATTACAGTGAATTGTCTTAGTCACTACTTGTTTTGTCAGAAGAGTCCATTCACAGATGAGGTATTTTTATGCATATATTCTGTTTGTAATTGATCTTAATATTTTCAAATCAGCATCAATGCTGTCTTCTGGTGTGGGCAAAGGGTAGTTTATCAAGCAGTATGTTGTCTTATGGCTGGCAGTAAAGGAGAGGCCTTTTCTTACCTGATTCAGCTTATCAGAAGAACAGACTTGTTAGAGAGAAAGGTTATTTGAGAGACTGGTGCACATGAGAATTTAGATCATATTCAACTTCTTGTCCACCAGGATGCCCAGGGCCTTCTCTGCAAAGCTGCCTTCCAGCCAGTCAGCCACAGTCCATATTGGTACATGGAGTGTACCAGGTGCAGGAGTTAGCACTTCTGTTTGTTGAGCTTCCTGAGATTTCTGTTTCTCCATTTCTCCAGCCTGTCAAGGTCCCTTTGAATGGCAGCACAACCTTCCAGTTTATCAACCACTCTTTCCAGTTTTATATCCTCTGTAAACTTGTTTAGAGTGCAGTCTGTTCTATTATACAGGTCCCTAAGGAAGAGGTTAGACAACATTGGTGCCAGTGTCCACCCTGGGGTACACCACTATTGACTGGCCTCCAGCTGGACTTTGTGCCACTGATTACGATCCTTTGAGCCTGGCTTTTTTGACTTGAATTTGCCATGTGTGAGATAAATTATTATTCATTTTTTTGAACACTGTGGCATGGAACTTGAAACTGTGCCAACCAAAGACTACATGTAGTAAAGACAACTTTAGAAGGTTTTTATACCTTTGTGTTGAACCAAGTTAGAAGAGAATCTTTCAGAATATTTCCATATTGTGTAAGATCAATACTGTGCACAATTATTGCATATTATTTCTCTTCGATGCATCTGTTCTGTTTATATAATTAATAGCACAGTTCAGTTTCTTGGTACCTTAATTCAGCAAGCGTAATCTTCTTCCTATTGATCTTACTGCTCGTTACTATACTACGCCAGTATGTTCATATAGTAAATTTTCTAATAAACAGATCAATGTAAAATATTTGTAATATACAGAGCTGCTCTGGGTCTGTGATAATATCAGTTTATTTTCTTTTAACTTTTAGCACTGTAGTCCCCATAGTCATGAACCCTTAAACTTTAGCCATAGATACTCATATATAGCTTTAAATAAAAAAGGAGACACTGGAGACTTCCGACCTATACTGTCTCTTTAATATAATCCCAATAGTTCATTTTCTGTTAAGGAACTGACAGCAATATCATAGGTATCTTCACTGCTGAATGAATTTTTGTTTCAACGAGTTTGTCATTCCTTGATGCAGGACTTAACGCAGGACATAAGGTTTGAATTCTCCCATATTTGTTTTTATGATAGAACTTGCCTTCTGTGGTTGTGAGCCATATTTTAAACCCTCAGCCAGGAGAGAGAATTTTGGATATGTGTGCTGCACCTGGAGGAAAAACAACCCATCTTGCAACACTAATGCATGACCAGGTAAGAGCAGTCACTATCTCAGTGAAGAAAGTCTGACCACTGTTCATTTGTACAGCTTACTTCACTTTGCTGTCAGAATGCACAGATGATTTACAACAGAAAACAATTAATATTTGAATGTTCTGCTTACCAATATATTTTGCTACAGATCAGAGTTACTGAAATGGGCATAGACTATCAAATAGTCACCATCCCATTTAAAACCTTATTTGCCACAAATTGACCTGTTGAAATATGTTTGATTTCACTTTTTAAATGTTACTGAATTATTTGTAATGGAAGAATTCGTAGCATGCAGGGCATAGTTATGCAGGAATATGCTGGATTCATGAAGCTGAGAATACATGGAAATCAGGGGTTACTATTGTGTGCCAAAAGAATGCACAGCTCTGTACAAAAAGATATTAAAAAGTTCCTAATCCAATTAACTTTCTTCTCAGTAAAAATTATCAATTACGCAGTACAGATAGGATCTTAGACTGAATTTCTAGTCTGAGTTTGTCATTCTAAGGTAGACGGTTGCAAACCCAAAAATATCTCATGAGAAAATAACAATATGAGAAGAAACAAAAACAATGTTTAGAGGAAGACAAAGGAAAATAACACACAAGCCAAAAAGAATGTGGATATAGGAATAACAATTTGCATATAGTAAATTGCTATATGCAGAACGAAATGCAGAAATGCAGGCTACTCCTTTCTAGCAGAGAGGGGAAGAATGTGTAATGTTTCCTCTAAAAATTTTGTAAGGCATTATTATTTTCTTTGGAATAAGGTTATTATAATATATCAGATTATTTAGAAATCTTGCAGTTACATTATGCAGTAGTTCAATGGTTGTCTGTGCATTAATGGGAAGGTACAGTGGGTAATGATGTGAATGTATTTAGAAAATACATATATTCAGTTCTGTGACTGCTTATGGAAATGTTTCTTCCCTCAGTATGGAAAGTTTGCAAACATGCATTAAACATGCATTAGACAGTCATTAGATAGTCATTAGACATTTATTGGATAGATTTATAAAGCTTCCAGTAAAGAATTTCAGTGTGATAAAGAAAGGAAATCTGTAAAAGCATATGTTTCTGTCATGGATTCATTTACACCTATACCTTTTCCATCTGTATATGTACATTTTGTATAACTTTGCATAACTGTTTTCCTTAGTCATCTTAGATATTTTGATTGTGCTTACCTTCAGCTGAAGTGGTAAAGATTAAGAATACAGACGTTGATCTGAATTGGTTTTCCTTTTCTGAGTATATAATTTAAGATATGAAAAAAATATATTAGTAAATTTGCACTGCTTTTTGGTTCTTAAATTCCATTCACAGATTTTCCATACTAAATTTCCATAGACAGTATATTAAATAATTAACATTTCAGAATATTTGAGTCAATCTTACACTTTTTGTGATTTAATTGTAAAAATTAATATATTGGCTTTAGATGAGATAATCTTACTCTTTATTGTTAGGAGCTTTTAAATAGGAATTGGGAATAATTAAAGCTTGAGAATTCTTTATTACTGTTTGGACCCCAGTCCAGACTACTGGTTTTTCTAGATGTCTTTCAGGAAGTTGTTCTGGCAGTGGCTGACATGGACCAGATGGGGAAGAACTGTTGCCTTTCAGCTTGTTCTTTTTTCTGAAAGTCTCTCAGGAGAAGGACTTACCTCTTCATATCCACAGTATAGCACATGTGCAGCAAATCACTGTTTTAGCAACAGACCACTTTTCAAGCACAATCAGTTGTTAGTGTGCAGGTGCAATAGGTTGAATGGTGATAGGGAAGAAACAGTGGCACTTGGTCATTGAGTGCTCTTGTAAAAGGTGATTTGGCTCATAGCAGATGAAGGCTGGGCACCATTGACACCACATAAATCCTTTTTTACTTCTCAGTCCTAGACCTACATATTGGCTAACACGACATACAGTCAACAGCTTATCTTTACTGAAGGTTGGTGTTTAGTTTTGGTTTTTTTACACTGTCTATCTTAGTAATGTTACCCTTCCATAAGCCTCTAGAGAGCCATCACCAAGTAGGAAAAAGTTGTCACGTTTTCTCAGCAGGTTCTGTTTGCTCTAGCAAGTCTAGTAGAGGTTTTTGGTCTTTGGGGTTTTTTTGAAGATAGTTTTACTGTTCTGGATTTTACTGATGCTACTGTTTACTTTCCTTTGTGTTTACAGATTTCATCTAGCAGATGGTGGTGTGTGTCTGTTTTGATTTATCTTGGGAGAGGAAGAGAGAAATCTTATTCTTACATAAAAGGAATAATGTGTAATTGTGACTCCACTCCTCTCATGTCTAAATTTATTCGAGTATTTACAGTATTTCCCAAAGTAACTTGAGTGACAACTGCTGCAAGTATAACAGTATGTTATGAGCCTGAGCAAGCCGGAAGCATGGCTGTGGTCCTCATTTCCTCAGGACCGAGCTGTATGTGATCATGCTTCCTACCATCTCCATGCGAATTTAAAACCTGTGGACCTATTTTACCATTTGAGACTTCTACCCTCTTTCAGATGATTACATTTTTACCTAACTTAGTGCCCAGTAAAACAGTTCAAAACAAACAAAAGGAAAGAAACAAAAAACCCACTTGCCAGAAGTCAGACGTTATAGGGTCCCTTGGGGAGTGACTGTGCCAAGCAGCTAGTGCCAGTCAGAACATACACAGCTTCAGACTAGCATCTAGCCTAGTGTGGGTATCATGACAAATATGGACAAACAAGGACTACTGGAGTGTGGATTTAAGAATAACAAAATCCTGTAGGGAAAACTAAGCTTCATTCATTACACTGCTTATGGGGGAACGGGGGAATCAGGCACTGCACATCCATTTAATCCCTATGCTTTTGATAAAAACTTTGGGTTTTTTTCAGGGTGAAGTAATAGCCATGGACAAGATAGCTAACAAGGTCAAAAAAATTAAGCAGAACGCTGATTTGCTACGTTTGAATTGTATTAAGGCCTTTTGCTATGATGGAACAAAGGCACTTTCAGTTGAGAAGAGAGAGGATGAACAAGGTAAAGTAAACAACTTGGGTAGTAGTAGCTTTTAAAAGAAAATAGTAATCAGTTTTGCACTAGTAGTATTAAACCTGCCACACGTCTATGGCAGATACCTAAGTTGCTTCAGCACTGTGAATGCTCTTTTGTTTTCTACTCTTTTGTGATTATCAGCTTCTCTGTGAAGCAAATACAAAACTCAAACTATCTGTCCTTACCACAACTTAATATGCTCAAAGGAAATGCATTCCTTTCCCAGATAATATCAAAGACTGAAGAAGCCTTAAAGCTTCTTTCATGATAACATTTAAACCCATACCTGAATTGTTTGACTTAGTCCGAAGAAGAAAAAAAAAAATTTGCAGAATTGCTTAGCTTTTCTGCCTCAGAATCCTCATCTGTAAAATGGGGTTATTAATACCTAACTCCCAGGAGTGCTGCAAGGTTTATTTCACTGATGTTTGTTCAGCTGTCCAGGGGAAAGTTCTATAGAAGCACAGTGTATTATTTTAAGTTCATTTCATTTGCTTTTCTGAAGTGCTGTATTTATGATACTGGTTCTGTTCCCATGATGGAACGATTTAAACGGTATCTGCTGTCTTGATTATTTTTAGTTTGTTGTACAAAGTATGCTGTTCTTTCTCACTCTGTTTTATCCCAGTTACTAGTTAGTCTAAGTAGGAATCAGGTTGCATAATTCACCTTCTTTGTCCCTATGCAGTTATTCCTGCTTTGGAGGAATAAGGTACTTTCTTAATAGTCTTTCTATGAACATAAAATATTGTAGGTGCTATGTAGCGCTTACACAGATGAACAACAGTTAGCTGTAATACTGAGAGATCATGAAGGTTTTTCTGTACATCCCTGCAAGGAAGACATGACATATTTTGAACGTTGTAGTAATGGATCGGAGGTAGATAAATCAGACTTATTTTGTAGTGCTGGAACAAGCTAGGTAGCAGTAGTATGAAATCACTCGCTTGTTTTTATTGGTCACCTAACTTGAATATTTGAGGAACAGAAGGAGAAAAGGAGGTAAAACATATCTATGGCTCTGTTCCTCATTGGTTACTCACAGATACATGTACAGAGCCACTTTTGTCTTGGTGATGCTGAGCTGAGGAGTCTCTAGCACTAAGGCGATAGAACCTTTTGGGCCATTGAGTCAGTGGGATTCAGATGAAAGGATAGGCTCTGCATGTAGAAGTTACATATTCCCTTATCTATCCAGGTAATATTCAGAAATTGTTTGTGTCTTCACAATCCTCATTTACTGAATTGTTCTGCTGTGGAGACAGCATGTGTTACTCATTAGAACTTGTAATATTTCATGTTATTATAAGTGCTTTATTTTCTACAGATATATATGCATTGCAAGAAATAGTTATTCTATAGACAGTCCAGTTATCATTATTTAAGGCAGTCTTAATGGTTAACTACAGGCTCCTCTCAGTAAAGACTGGCACACAATTCAGTTATGAGCTGACTGTGGTTCATTACGGCCTACCTGTACAACTTGGTACCCAGCACCTCTGACCAATCATATTTCAACATTTTTGTTTGATTACTTTTATATTTTACTTTCAAATTATTAAATTAAGGTTAAAAAATATTATTGCCTAAAGGGATCATGTGTTGTTTTAGCTGACAGAACTAAAACTCTTTAGTTTTCTGGGAGATGAAATCTACCACCAGCAGTGCTGAGACTTGTCTCTAGCTGAGATTACTTTTGCAGACACTATCTATAGAACATAAATGTTTTATGTCAAGGAAACAGTAACAGCTTGTCCTTATCTGTGGTGAAGTCTTAAGGAAAGAAACAGCCACATTTTACATTAGTAACTGCTTTTTACAGAAGGACCTCCATTCTTACCAGAGTCATTTGATCGAATTCTTCTTGATGCTCCATGTAGTGGGATGGGACAGAGACCAAACATGGCTTATTCCTCGACTTTAAAGGAAGTGACCTCTTATCAGCCACTACAGCGCAAGCTTTTCACTGTGGTATGTATTGATCATTGAGCATATCAGCTAAATTGGACATAAATGCTTTTGCAGCATAAAACTTCATACCAAAAAATGGTGCCTCATTTTCCCTACCTTTTCAGCAGTTAAAGATAGTGTTAGGATTCGGTTAACCTCTCGGCTCCACCGTATCTGTTGCTAGGTGAAGTCAATTCACTGGAGCATGGGAAAGGCATACGTAAGCCAAAGTAAATAAAAAACTTTGTATGTGTTTTTTTTTATTCCTTAAGTTTCATCAGCTTTAATTTACAATAATCGCAAGAGTCTAAGTCCGGAGCAGGCTAAAATCTTTTCTCTGCAGCAGCACAGACTCTTATAAGTTCACTGTGTGGAACTCCCATGCCGTGGTGCTGTGAGGTACTGTATGGGATACAAGATGAGTACAAAGCCAGGAGGCCATATTACAATTTTTCATGCTAGTAGGAGTGTGCTTGGGCTGATGCTGAAAGGTAAGATTTCATGAAACTTGTCTAGATCTGAATTACTTGTATTTAAAGTGAACCAAAGCTTGAGAACAGCAGCACAGATAGAGCTTTTGTGCCAAATACGTGGAAATAGTTGACATCTAATATCACTGATAAAAATATTGTGTATCCATGGTGGGCAGCAGGTGATGAAAACAGAACTAATCTGTCTGGGATTCGCAGAGCTGTACAAAATAACAAATTTTACAAGGTGAATCATCTTAATGGCATTAATAAACTGCATGAGTTACAATGTTGATTTTGGAAAGAAGAATCTTTCTAATCCATGGGATCCTTTACTGTATTCCCTGAGAAGAATTAGTATCCTAATGCCTTAGACAGAAAGATTTGAGTTTAATTAAGTATTAAGTTTTAATATTATAACTTAACGGTTTCTTGGTTAATGTTGCTCAATATGAAAGTTTTTGCATTTAAAAATAAGCTGAATTATTGTTTATTTCTCCCTGCAGGCAGTGAAATTGCTGAAGCCAGGAGGTATTTTAGTATATAGTACATGTACGATTACACTTGCTGAAAATGAGGAGCAAGTTGCTTGGGCCCTGAAAACTTTTCCATGCCTTCAGCTTCAGCCACAGGTAATAGTATTTTCACGGTACTTCAACACAATCTGGTAAGCTTGTTTTGGCACTGTAAATTTACATGCTATATTTACTATCAATAAATCTCTCTTTCACTGCAGACAGTTTTAAGTGCTGTGGATAGAAATATCACAAGGATTTCTGAGGCTCTTTTAAATCTGTTTTTGTGTTTAATTGAGCTTCATTTAGGGATTGTTAAGTAGTTTCCCACTGTGTACTGTGGTTGTTTTGATTTGTACAACAGTAATTTAAAACACAACAGGGACAAAATTTCTCTTGAAATTGTTCTTTAATCCATACCTTCTTTTGCACATTTACAGGAGAGGTGAACAATTTTTTATTAATGCCACTGAAGTAGTGAAGACTTGCATAAAGGATGGGAGATAAATGGAAAGAACCTTGTGTTTTGGGGAAGGAGGATTTTATATATATGGGAGCTAGTTTTGCGTTACGTAAAGGAATGAGGGAACAAATTTATTTCAGGCTCAGTGTTTCAAGAATGTACCTTGTCTTTTTTGAAGATAGTGTCTATCATTAAGATGTCTGGGAAGAGGTAATATATAGGAATATACTAACATTTTTTATCTATACTGCATACATTTAAAAAAATATCTGTTGCCTTTGTTAGTAACTTGAGAGAGTTTATCGTCAGACTCTATGTGTCTCTTTTCCTTTGTTGATGTGATGAGTTGGGTGGGTTAGTTGTTTATCATCATGGCTTTGAGGAAAAGTCTAACTCTGATACCTGTTTAGCTTACTTATTCTGTGATGACTCTTATCTGTCTTTAGAAGTTTAGATGCATCTTTTAACTGAAATTAAAAAAAATATATACAATAGGAGTACAAGGAGAAATTATATGAAGACTGGTAAAGATTTAACAGAACTGAAGCTTTTCTTAAAGATTTGTATGTCAGGGTTCTTCTGTGTGCTTTCTCAGCATTCATTTACTAGGAATTTTTCAGTTCTGGCTGTTTCAAATGAGATTATATATTTTACCTAACAGTATAAAAGTTGTCTTCCAATAGAACGACAAAAAACCCCACAAGCCCTATTAACTCAAATGCAAGATTAATTCTGGTTTAATAGACTTTTGTCTCTCCAGTAATATCAGTCTTGAATAAAGCACTAGTTTTCACACACAAATGCCATATCTGTAAAAATTCTTTTGTGTATATTTTAAATGAGATGACACTGACTTGTTTACCCACAGATAGTGTATAGTATCTTAAAAACAGTTCACCGGTAGTGTAAACTATGGTGATATTTTGCAGTTAACAGGAAACTGGAGTCTAGGGTTGACTTACCTCATGTTCCTTTATGTGTTTCCCATATCTTTAGTCTCTCAGTAGACGCCTTATATACCCAGTCCCCTGTCTCCCACTTCCTCAGCTTGGCAACAGATTCAGGAATCATGTTGGGTAAGGAAAAAAACAGGAGCTGAAGCCATAGGCGTTGATCTCGTAGGTGGAGGTTACTGCATGGCAGCTGATCCTTTGTGCAGACTTACTTCCTCTTGGGGGTTTACACAGGAGATACTGTATACCAGCTTAAATGCAGTAACTTAACTGGAAGGAAAAAGGAAAAGGTAGAGGAAAAAACTGGTCTGTCTTTGAGCAAGTTGCTTGGCTCTGTGTAATACTGTTTTCACTAGACTTTTACCTTTCCATCCTTCTATTACATTACTTCAAGTTGCTACCCCTGTCTCCCTCTGTATGTTCTTTTTTTCTCAATTTGCAATGGACACTTCTGTCTCTTACCTGGAAAGCACTGAAATCCTGCTGAGGGAAAGGAAGAGAAGAATCACTCTGCAACCTCTTGGCTGCCCAGCTTTACAGCACACAGTGTATGGTTAAGCTACTAACTTGCATCATGTGCTGACTGGATGAGCTCATGCGTTAGCAAAGTGTGATGACTGCATTATAGACTACGCTAGAGCAGATTTACAAAGGAGATCTACTTTTGATATTGCAATGCCAGCTTTTGCACATTTTGTTCTAGCTCCTTACCGAATGCATTGAAAGAACAATCTAGCTAAGAATTAGGTTTTCTTCCAGGAAGCAGTGTGTTAAAAAGTAGTCAAGGCTACTTACAAGAAATGCTGAGAAAAGGGCTGTGCTTTTAAGCCCTCTCCCCTCCTGAATTTTGATGCCAAATGTCATCTCCTGAATTCAGATACCTAAGCTCTTTCTTCCTTTCTTTCTCTGCCTCATACACATACATATGTAACAATAGTCCCATTAGTCTGATTACATGACAGAAAATCTGAAGATCAGATTTTTTCTGCCACATCATCTTCCAAAATGATGTCACTGCAGGCAATAAAGTATTCTGGACTGGGGCATTCAGTCTCTCCAGCTGAAGTTTCCAATGTGAAGAATCCAGGTATTTCTACTACTTTTACTGAGTATATTAATAACTGACTAAGGAATCACTATTTTGGACTTAACTCATAGCTATTAGTCAGTACACAGAAGTGCTGCATCATTTAAAAGTGGCAACCTAAAATCTTTAGACCTTCTTACTGTCTGGTGATAACAGCTTTCTTGTGATGTTTCAGTCTTTTGAGTAACAAGTTGTTTTAGACCTGAGTACCTGTCCTCAATAAGTGCTCCAAAGTACTGGGCCAAATTGGATTAGGTGCACCACCACCTCCTCAAAGCACTTTGGACCTTGTATATATCCTTGTATACATATTGGCCAGATGAAGGCAAGAAAAGAAGGGCCACATTACTTCCAAATCCTCCCCTGGTGTGAATGTTATAAACGTAGTTTGTCCACCTTACTGGTTAGGCAGCTCTGCATATACTCAGTAGAATACATTTAGGGCACTTAAGAATTTTACTGATGCAATACTTTTCTTTGTTACTTGAAAAGGAACCTCACATTGGAGGAGAGGGCATGAGGGGAACTGGACTGTCGCTTGATCAGCTGAAGCTGCTGCAGAGATTTGATCCATCTGCTGTGCCGTTGCAAGGAATGGACATTAATTCTTTGCAAGATTCCAGGGAAGATGATCTGATTTCACTGGCAAATAAAGACTGTATAGGATTTTTTATTGCAAAATTTATTAAGTTGAACAGCAAATAAGCATTTAGGAATGCAACCTGAAAAAATACCTCTGTGAGCCTTAAGAAGAGTTCAGACCTGAAGTGTGTTTCTTCCTGCTGCAATGTTGCCAAGCCAACGGGCTTACGGCAGGGTTGCTATGGCAGCGATAAAACCTGCCAGCTGTTCTGCTGGGAGAGAGCCACAGGTTGCAGAAAGGAAGTCATGGCTGGGGGAAGGGTAGTATCAATTTAAAGTCTCCATTTGCTTTTATATTTACAGTAGGTCAGTGCATGAATGACAAGTATGTTCACTGTCTGTTCGATCTTTCCCCATGTGAGTTGCTTCTCTAGTGCAGCAAGCATAGGAACAGGGTTTCTCTGGGAGGGGAAGTAAGCTACTTTATGAAATGCAAACATAAATAAAATAGATGGGAACTGTTATCATGAATTTTGGAAAAGGTAGTTTCTATGGAGGTTTACCAATAGTTAATGTTTCATTAAATAGTGCTTCAGGAAACACTGTAGCATTTTACAAAGAACTGTTTTATAAATTGATACTTAGAACCTCATTTCTTTTATTTTAATACAAGCAAGATTCTCTGTACACATAGTATATACACAAAATACGATTAGGCTTTGTAGCATGTCTTTTATAGCAGCATGAATATATTAAACCATCTCACTCTGGGAATGTAAATAAATATTGTTTCAACATCAAACTTCCCATGCATAAACTGTATTGGTTCTGAAATAGCCTATTGGACTGGCTGACAAGTGACAATTTTAAAATCAAACATTTGCAACAGAAGGGGCTACAGTTGTGATTAATATATCAAAAGACCGAAAACAATGCATAATACCATCTGAAATGTTCCAAATCACCTTTCAAACAACTAAGAATATTAACTCTTTATTGGTTAGAAAGCATCACCAGCTAAAATCATATGAAAATTGAAACTGGGGAAGCATGCTAGTGCGAACTGCCTTAATACACTGCTCAAAGTTTTAATAATCTCAATTTCTTAAAGGTGTTAGATGTATTTGAAAATTCTGCTTCAGTTCCAGAGATGTTCTCCATTTGAACAGTATTCTCTTTTCTTAGTACTGGTGGAACAGACCACAGCACTAAGATTAGAGGGAAAAGGTAAATACAATTCAAAAACATAAACTGACATCTGTGTGTGTTTTTTTCCTCTCATCAATTTCTAGTTTTTAAAAGCATTATCTGAAAACGTCTGTCTTTTCACACGTAACTATTTGATTGGGTTAAAAAGAGCAATACTTCTTTTATGATTTGTCTTTATACTGTCAGAAGTGCTTTTGCATTTGCTCACAATCAAAAAAAATTTATACTATTCTGTTTCTCAGTAGTCTGGTTGTTTACTTATATTTGCTATAAATGTTTTGATACCGTATGTTTTCTACTGTTCTGAAATAAAACAAATGTCCATTCTTCTGTTCTACCAAGGTTGACTATTGTATCCTCTGTAAGGCCTACCCTTGCAGGATAGGGTAGGAGGATGGAATCCTTGTCTACTACTTGTCTACTGTTGTTGGTCACTCCTTGCCATTAGCCACATGTCTAAAGACAATTTAAAGTAATTTTGTTTCATCAGTAGTAGGTGAGATATCCTATTTAGAATCATAAAAGCTCATACTATAAATTACAGTCTTTTTAGTCTAAATATGGATAAAATAATTACTTGGCAACAAAAGGGATTAGTCTTTTACTGTAAGTACATGTTGAAATCTTTAACTCAGTGGTAGTAAAAAAGCCTTTGCTTTTTGCAGAATATATAAATTCTGTAAACATTAATCAGCACACACAGACTATATACTGAAATTTGCATATGCATATAGAGTAAGGAACTTTGCCTCCAGTTTCAGCAGCAGAATTTGTGCAATGCTGAATTTGAAAGAATTAAGATTGCTGAATTTTTAGTGGAAGATTTGTTGAGACTTTCCCAGGTTTCTTTAGTTTTGAATGATAAACAGACTTTTCAAGAAGGTGATCTCACTTGATTTTATATGAGAAGTTTCTTAGGGGGGGAAAAAAAAAGTAACTGTATTTGATTCTAGTGTAATTGCAAACCAGACTTAACGTGAAAAAAATTGCTGATACCTTGAACTACCAGAGTTGATTCTGCAAAAGTCAACTGCTAGACTTAAAAGAACACTTAGCATACTAAAGGGATAAACCTCAGCTGTTTCCCCGGGGCCCCTCTCTCTGTTGGTAATTGGGGATTGTGCGGGGGAGAGACTTCTTCACCAGGCAGTTGAGAGCAGAAACTCAAGATGCTCCAAACTGAGGAGCTCCCTTGAAGGAGCCAGGATCCTTCCTTGGACTACAGGATTGGCAAAGTTAGATGACTAAAGCTGGATAGATGCCCTTCTCTTTTCCAGTCTTACTGTGACTTTAACTAGAAGTGCAGGAATACTTCCTCATTGTCACAGTTTTGATGTATGGTGTATATATATTTCTGATACATAATAGGATTACTTTCCTGATAAGAATGCTTTACAAACTGAATCATTATGCTTCAGTGTTTGGTGCTGAAGCACAATTGAATATATATATATATATTTTAATATATATATGATATATTTATATATTAAATTTAAAAAGTTATTGTATTGAAAGAGTAATCCTACAAAATAGATTAGGCATGCAATCAGATCTCGTCTTTAAGAAAGTCTGAAAAGTAGTTTTCTCTGTTTGCAGAAATAGTGATTAGTAATAGTGCCAAATCTAAATATTTATCTTGGTCAATATAAAGATATTAAAATAGGTAGCCTAGTATAGTATGAAATTATTATACATCTTTTTCCTGTTTCAGTGTCATAGAGTTCATCAATTTTTAGATCATAGGATTTCATACGCTTTTTAAGGAAAAGGGAATATTTTAGTAAGAAATAGGCTGGTGATGGTGACCAAGAAATTACTTTGGAGTGCGTAGTTTAAAACATAAAAGAACCTTCTTTTTATGTTTAATTGTTCATGACTAAAAAATTTATAAGCAAGTCCAATTTTGTACTGCTAAAATTCATTGTAGAGTAGGTAAGTGTGATAGATAAAAGTGGTAAGAATAGAGTAAGAAAAGAACATGGGTGAGTTAGAAGAACCAGCTTAATCTCTATTATATCTGATATAAATCTTTTTTGGGGCTGCGTAGGAACACATCTCTAGGGTGGTAAGTTATAAAAAGAAACTGTCTATAAAACTACTGTAAGCTCATATGTAACAGTTTGTTATATAAAAGTGGGGAAATAAATTATAGACAAATTGCCAAGCAATAAATTTGATTGAATAATGTTTGATTAAAAACATTCACAATAAAAGCAGCATCCACATATTTTACAGATGATAGAAGAACTAAAATTTTGGTGAAAAATCTGCAATAAAGTAATAAATATAAGTAAATGTACACCAGAAATGTTATATTACACTCTGAAAAATAATTTCTCTGTTCTTCCTCTAGACTATGTAATAAAGTTTTTTGCAATGTGCTTTATTTTCATGGACAGAATACAATTAAAGTCAAAAGCATTTGGGAAATAGCTTTCAGCCTGATGTGTAAAAGCAATCAGATGTCAAATGTAACCACAAACCCAAGTAAGTCTTGAAGAGGCTTTAGTGACTAATATAGGAGGTGGTTTACACTAACCTTTTACTTTGGGACAGACACTGATTAAAAGCAATCAGACCACTCACTGCATTCCAGCTAAGGGAATGATAATGGATCACATTAAAACCTCTGTAGGTGTCACAGAACAGGAGTATGACCTTACAAACCAACGGAGCTTAAAAATGATAATTACTAACAAATTCATAAAAGACAGTAAGTATTAAAGGGCAGGGTATTAGACCTGGGCAGGAACTGCATGTATAGGATGAGTAACCAGATATGCAGGGAGAAGTGAAAAAAAGGTCTCTACTTTTATTGGGGGTTTGATGAGTGGAATTTCATTTCTGTATCCTCCATTTATAATAAGGGCTAACCTATAGGTTAAGAGTTTACAGACTTCTGTAAAAACAGGTACTCCGCTGAAACTCATTGTGGCTTTAAAACTGGTCTTCATTAATTATGGCCAAATCCTTAGGGGAAACTATTTAATTTTACACCTTGAGAAGTAAAAATTGTGGAACTCTTCACAAATTCTGAACTCCTGATTCTAGACATAGAACATGAATTCATGAGTATTTAAATATTTTCTTTCAGGTCTTAACTCCTACTGATGCTGCCTTTGTGCACAAACCTGTTTGCTTATTCATCTCCACTGTCCTGTCCCTTAACAGGTCTGGAGATTGTTACTCTCACCTCCTTCCCATCCCTCCTCGAGAAATCTTTCTTCCATGATGTCTGTGTGACACTAAACAACTGATAAAGGATAGACTGGGGCTGCTGAACAGCACTGATGCATATTCATTTGAAAAGACATACAAAAATAAGGTTAACATCTAACATATATACACATAACTGTTAAAATGCATCTCATTCCTTCTATATACTGAAGTTCATTAGAAAAATACAGAGCGAGAACTGACAAGGCCTATGTATCACTTAACTATCCTTCTGTCTCACTGGTTCTATTACCTTTTTAGTTCATTTGAATAGAAATTTTACAGGTTGTTTTGTACCACACATACATAAGACGACTCTGGAGCTCACTGGGACCTCTACCATTCCTCAGATTCAAAGCTCCCCAAACCAGATACAGAAATACGAACTCATTGGTATCCTTATGCAAACAATAATATTAAACTTCCTGTTGGCAAAATTTTGCAAAGACATTTCATCACAATAACCTTTGATATGTCCTCCATTTGGAGTATTTTTAAAGCTTCTTATTGAAATAATTCTGTTAAAGTGCTTGATAAAGTAGTGCTCAGCAGGCAGGTGATATTGTGCAATATGTGTAGTACAAGCTCACATTACAAATGATTTGTCACTCTTAAAACAGTAACTGAAGGAAAGTATCTTAGCAAGGCTAATAAAAACCTACTGAGTGAATCTGCCTAAGAAATGCATGTGTTAGTATGTTGTCTGTACATAATTAGCAGCACTATACGAAACATGATTCTCTCACTAGTTGGACTGGGACATGCCTTTTTTTGTGATAAGAGATTTAAATTCCATAAATCAATATATAGGCCATACTTAAATACTAGGGCTTGGACTATGCTCTTTATTTTCTCATTTATTTGTCTATACATGGCTACCTACTCCATGGTTTTCCTACACTACTCAGTGCCTTGAAATTCTGCCAAACATTCCTTAGAAAATACTTTAAGAAAGGTGGAAAATAAATACTCTCTGGAGCAAAAGTTTAAAAAAAAAAAAGAACCAAACAAAAAATTCAAGGTATTGAAGTGGAATCCTTAGATCACTTCTTGGAGGACATAGCTGTCATATAACAGTTATAGGGAGCAACAGCATTTACTGAAGCTGGTAAAATAGCTAAAGCCAGGCTATATAGAGCAAGACAATGTAACTTCTCTTCCCATTTACATGTGATCTGATATGATTCAAACAACAAAGTCTTTCAATGTCATTTTCCACCGATACCCTGAAAATTCTCTTGTATCAAAAGTCACTGTATATATACTCTTATATATCCATTTAGTAATACAACAGATCTACTTACCTATGCTTCCTTTGTCTACAAAGTCATTTAGTGATGTTTGGAAAAAATGCTGAGAATTTTATTTCTAGAAAAATAACCTTTTCCTTGTGTTCCCCACAGTTCACTCTTTGAGCCAAATACTACCCTTGAATAACCACAACAGTCAGCCAGTACTGCGAGGAATGGCCAGATATCTGACAGCAGAATTTCACACTCTTACGTTTTGTAAAAAATGCATATAAAGAATCAGGGAGGGGGGTGGAAGAGGGAGAGGGAGGACAGAGTATGTTTAAGGGAGTTAAACTGAATTGCTTGGATGCTGGAATAGGAGATTGGAGAAAACATGCACCTGCCATATATCTTATCCATTTCACTAAAATGATATTTGAAATCAGGCAATGCTGATATTCCCAGAATTAAAATAATAAATAAAAAGAACTTCCAGCTAAATTAATTATTATCCCACTACAATCTTTATATAATGTGCTATTTACAGTGAAATACAAAAAGTATTTCATTCATACAATTACTGCAAAGACTATATGTGATGCAGAACAGCTTTTACACTAGGCAAGGGTATGGAACTTATAGTCAAAAATAATAGTGAATTTCCCCCCACTTACCAGTGCAACATGTGTTCAGTGCAAAACAAACTGTGTTCACTCCCTTTGATTTCAACGCATTTTCTCTAGCAAGCTCCTAACAAAAGTATTTTGTCACAGTCATTTTTCTAAGTTTTCACCAGCAGCACAACAGTTTAGGTGAAGCAAAAGCAGTGAGCTGGCTGCAAAGTGGGAAGGCAGAGGAATTGGCAAGTGTAGAAAAAGTGGAGAAGCTACAAAAATTTATTTTCCAACAAAATAACTCTCCACAAGCTGTGTAAACTTTTCTTACTAAAACAAATACTCTAAAACACAAAGATTTTACATTTCCAGTGAAACACTCACAGTAACATTTGCCTGTTTTTACTCTCCTGAAGTCTCAACAAAGAGCCAGCAGATTTATGCTTTCTCAATTACCCGGGTCAGTAAACTCCCTCATATTCCCTGACTGCAATTTGATTTTTGAAATTAATAGACAGAATGAAGAAACAGACTTCTTGGGCTGTTGACTAACCTTTGTTTTCTTCAGTAGATTCTCACACTTTGCTGCCTAACGTGCACATGCACACGTACGCCCATCCACCACGCACCCACTCACATACACACCTCTGTCATGTGTGCTCTATTATTCTGACAATAGAACAAAAATTAAGCTGGGTCCATTGCAATTTTGTAACCTGTACAGAAAAGAATAATTTATAGTGATAAATTCGTTATCTTTACCATAAATTTAAAATGCAAAATTGGGTTTGCAAGGATAGCATAAGGTATAAGAGTTAGACCCTTTATCTCAAGCACTCATTCATATTTACAGTAAGTATAAGCTTTCTGCTACAGAAGAAAATTTAGGTTGAACACTGTTACAGATTTCCTAAATGTGGCTAGTTCCAGTTGCCAGTAATTCAAAAGCAAATCTGCTGACTTGGCATTAGGACTCTAAAACAGTGTGATCAAACTTATATAGTAAGAAGGTGTCTGCAGAAATAACATTTATAAACTGTATATACAGTACACAGTACCAGTACATAGAAAACAGGTTTCGACTTTATGATCCCCTGTGTGTAAGGCAAGACTGAATTCTGTCTTCAAATGGAGTCCACCAGAGGTACAAGCAACAGATAGTGGCTCTTAAATCAATATGCAAATCAAGTGCATACAAACTAAAAATCAGAGCAGACAAAAAGTTTTAGATTTTTTATGTGCCGATTCTGGATTGCTGAATACACAGGAAGTTATTAAACATCAAATGTACCTTTTTTTAAAAAACACTAACAACACCTTGATGGCAACAGATATTGTTCAAGTGGCAGCTACCAAAAAACAGCTTGAAAAATGGCATAGTACAACATCAGGAGCTCTGCAGTTGTACTACGCTAATTCATATAGCACTAACCAAAAAAACAAGTATATGAATATTCTATTTCATGCTATTGCTATGCAAGCAACAGCAATACAAATCAGCATACAGAAGGATACCATATGTTCTGCAATGAAGAACCCAAAGATATTTTCAAGGGGCATTGTTACAAGACTTCAAAGAAACACAAGACTGCCAGAGGCAAAAGTTACTGACGGATGTAAACATCCCTGTTCCATTCTCCCGCGTCGTTACGTTTTTTTGATATCACTTCCCCATCCTTGTCACAATATTGGTCCCTTGATTTATGACGACTACGCTGTTTGTTGCATTCATTGTGGTCCTGCTCGCGGTCCCTCTCCTTTGAGCGATGCCTTGATTCTCTATGTCTGTGATCACTGCTCCCGTGGGACTCGTCTCTATGATTGTGATCCCTGTGAGAATCATAGTGGTCACCGTGGTCATGTGAATAGTCCTCCTTTGGCTCTACGTAAGCCGAATCTCTGCTGTCTTGTGTTTCTGAGTCAAAAGTTTCTTGCCTAGAAAGGCCTCTAACACCACTGCGATGGTTGTGGTGTTGGCTTGAGGAAGAGCGATGCTGGGATTTCTTGATGGGTTCAACCCGTGCTTCCTCTTCAATTTGTGAACCACTGCGTTCAGGGACTGAATGGTCATTCCTCTGGTCTCCTTGAGATCCCTGCTATCACAACCAGCAGTAAGTTCACGTACATGAAGTTCACATTTAAAAACTTTCCCCAGTATCAAATTCAACTAGAAAGTACCATGAAACCAATAAAATTTAAGTACACAACAATCCACTTTGAATCTAAACTAGAAAAAACATCAGAATTCAACGCTTACTGAAAATTCAGTATTATAATACAAACCATTCCTTCCACTCTCATCAGAATGGAGGGTGGCACTCAGGTTATTCTGTGACACTTTCTCATCTCCTGCGGTGTTTCTGACTATTCCAGTTCGCAATAATTGCCTACCACACTCCAGACAAAAAGAGAGCATGCAGGAGCAGGACAAGCTGCAGAAAAATTAAAGAGGATATATCATGCCAGGAGAGGGCAGGTATCAGTTGAGAGTTCACAGGCACCTGCTTGGAAACAGCCACTATGGGAAAATGATTTTAGAGGGCTGAGGAGATGGATTCCAGCAGAGAACCAAAGTACAAAACCTTGGCTCTTTAGAGTAGCTCTTTTTTTTTAAAGAAAAAAATGGAATTGACTCTGGTATGAATGAAGTTTGTATTATGATACTAATACTATCACTGGCCTTCTGTTTTTCTCAGCAATTATTCCATTTCTTCATGGTAATGAAAAATTAAACTTTGAACTTATAATTTTAAGAGCTCAAGAATACAGACCATTTCCAAGAAAAGCAGGAGGAAAGCGATATTATCACCTATAGAATTTCCTAACACACCACTACTATTAAAAGACTGAAATAAAAATTAACAGGTAATAACAAACCTACTCTTCACCAGCATAATGCTTTGAAATCACTGCAAAATGAACAAGCGGCATTATTTAACTCATTTGGCAGTTTCATTACGTTAACCTGCTTTTATTCCCAAGCCACAGCCAAAGACTTTTCAACCTTAATTGCAAAATTTTAAGAAATAGATTATGGTGAAATTGAATTATCCTTTTCACATTAGGTTAAGAATGTCAAGACAAAATCATTTCTACTGGCACAAAATTAAAGTAGGTTTTAACAGATTTATACAGGGTTTGTTTGTGAGACTGTTCTGAATTTACCAAAGTTTGTCTAAAGTTTGCCCTCCTATGTTCAGAGTTATCTAAAAATAAGGATTGCCTCCAGGGCAGCTCACGGACATATCTTCTTTCTGTCTTTTTATTTTGTAGAAAAAAGCTAGGGGAAGGAGAAAGTTTTGTCCTTCAGCCGCAGATCCTGGCAGGTGGGTTTCCTAGCAACCCAAAAAGTAAAATGACAGGAAATTGGACAGGAACAAATCTGTATTTTATCAGAAACTTATAAAAAGCAACATATTTCAAATCAGCAATTTGATAAATTTGACAAATCTTCATTTTCTAAAATAACATTTTGTTCTGTAAACTTCCCAGCGACTAGCTGGGTTGCTCCATGTGTTCCTAATTTGAAACAAATGGTATAGATCAGAACAAGGTAACAGAAACAGCAGCCAAATTTCTTTTTTGTTCCTGTATTTATGATTCTCAAGATGATTCTGATTTGCCAGAAAAGGAATGTAGTAATTGTGAACATGAATATATGTGCTCAAGGTGAAAAGAAATGACTCAACAGAGGTGAATTATAAATGAAATTAAATTAAAAGCTAAAGAGGCTAAAGCAATTCCTGCTTTGGATGTGTAAACACATTTTTATTAGTTCACAACCATGACTGTTTTTAAGGCACATAAACTGGGTACACACATGAAACCCTTTAATTCTCATATGGTCAAATGCCAAATATATATGTACCTATATATATAATTGTGACTACTCTGTTATTGCTGTGGCTTGAGAACAAATGCAAAATTTGAACCTGCTTTGAACAGAACACTACTTTTACAAACTCAGATGCACCTTCTATGACAAGTATGTGTGGAGGAGCACAGTGAATAAATTTAGAACCAATACCTGCAATTTCAGAATAGTGTTAGGGCTTTTGGGATTTCTGGGCAAATTCATTGACAGTAACTTTCCCTAAATATTTCAGGGACACTGAGTGGGTAATGTTTGAATCTGGATTAGGGTCTGGCTTTGTGGTTCATATTCAAATTAGGGCTCTGATTTGGATTAGATTCTGCAGTGCAGGAATTTTATGGCCCAATCTCAAAGTTTTTTGCCTAAAATGGAGAAAGTTTGAAATAAGCCCATTTCATTATTCAGGTTGTAATTTCAAAGAAGTAGAGGTTCATGGAAAGAAGTTTAAGCAATGTTGAAAGAGGAGAGGGAAGTCTGTGTCCACCGAGACAATTTGGCTTGCTCCCTATTTCCATCCAGTGGTCCCTAACTGCCTGCACCATATGTGCATGAGGTTGCTCCAGTCTTCTTTTTGGCATTAGCTAAACTATTTCCCTACAAGAAGAAACCTGAGAACAGTTGTCAGGACAGTTTGCTCCAAAGCTCTACATCAGATAGACAGGAGGTGTATGGTCTTCACTGATTTAATTTCAAACAGTCCCAGGAGGCCTCACACCTTCAAGCACCTCGTGCCATGCAATGCACACAGTCAGCATCATGCTATAAAAATACCACTCTGGCAGCTGGCAACACAAATCTCTCATTACAATGTACACCTGGGACTGAAAAACCACAAAAAACAATTATGTCCAAAGGGATGCTGCACTGGACCCAGGGCAGAATGACTCAAATGCTTTGCAGTGCAGATGTGGCCCCTCCAGGCCAAATGGCTGGTGGCATGGTTTTTCTCTGCAGAGCAGTGCACAAAAATGGCACAGACATAGACTTTAAATTCTCCAAATAGAGGGTCTTCTCACTATTGACAGAATGGGTTCAGCCACCGTGATTAGAAAATAAACCCACTCTATTTCAAGACTGTGACAGGCTCAGGTTTGAGATGTCAGCTGAAAATATATCATAGGAAATGAAACAAAAGGAACATAGAAGTTTTGTGTTCCATAAGGGACCCCCACTGCTTCGCACTTTTGGATTAGTAGACCTACAAACAAACTGTGAAATTGCAAA
Organism: Strix uralensis; assembly: GCF_047716275.1. NCBI lineage: Eukaryota > Metazoa > Chordata > Aves > Strigiformes > Strigidae > Strix > Strix uralensis. The sequence goes on along the minus strand of NC_133972.1, from coordinate 49,737,836 downwards.
TACATTCTCATTTTTAGTCCTTAAAATAAAAATCTGTTAATTTGTAAGTAGATAGCATCACATTCACAGAAGTGTTATTAAAACTCTATAGTTTCTCCAGAGAGTGTGATTAATAAAATGAGTACACGAACTATAAATCCACAGCCAAAAGGCATAAAAAAAACTTGAGCAAAATAATAAACACGTCTACAAAGAAAAGAAAGTTTATCTAGCAAGTCTGCACACAACAATACAGAATTTCATACTCAGAAATTCTTCCAGCTCACAATTTTTTCAGGGTGTTTCAGCTCTGAGGACAGAAAAAAAGGCAGAAAATGAGCCATAGCTTACAGTCTCTTTTCCCTCAACTGCTTTTAAAAGCAAAAGAAGGAGATATCCTGCAAGGTGGCTGAAGCAGTTTTTCTTATTAAAGAACAAATCTGTCAAGTCTGTGGTCTTCTAATGGGAAATAAATTCTTTGACACAAAAAATTGTTTTCCTAGACCATAAAAACAAAAAGCAAATTTCTGGCATTTTAATTTGGGTGCAGATTTTTTTTTTCTTTGATTTTCTAAAAGGAGGCATTTTTCTTACCCAAAGTTATGAATTTTAACAGACATAGGTATATAATTTGTGGGCATATATAGAATTTAGGTGGAAATTTAGATGTAGTAAGCCATTATTTGAGCTGGGACACAGAAATTTTAACACCCACTGTGATCTTCTGGGCCTCAAGGCGTCACTTGCTATGTATAATATTTATAAAGTAGCATCTTTAAAGACCTCATGTCATGCCATGCAACACATACAAAAAGGAGAGGATTTCATTATGCTGAAAACCTTAATACAATTATACAAACCAAAAGTTGAAGGAGAAAAAAGGGGACACAAAGTCAACAGGCAGGTCAGTGTGGTGGTAGGAACAAAGCCTGTTTTTCCCAGCTCACTAGACAGTACCCTCACTGTTCAGAACATACTGCCTCTCAAGGTCTTTCTGCACAATGTGCAGCTGGACTAGGTTTTATGTAAGAGTTTGGCTTGAAGGAAGTATGTTCTTTTCACAGCAATGGCCAATGAATAAAAGAACAAAGGAAACACCGGAAGGGCCACTTTGACCTTGAGACATCACAGTCAGTCATTCTCAACCTCTATAATTCAATACAGTCAGTCATTCTCAACCTCTACAACTCTTATAGCCTGTGGGAAGATAGGAACAGATTCCCTCCAACATTTGTGGATCTGCTCTGTACATAACCCAATTTGTCATGCAGGGCCTCTGGGGCTGGGATTTGCCTGCTAGCAATAGTGTGCCCATCAGTCAGAGAGTTACCAGAGGCTGTAACACACATAGTATTAGCCCAGTTTTATTCCGCTGATTGGATTACGTATGGCCAGTTATAAAAATGTTTGTGGCTGGTACATGTTATTACTGGCACAGTGGTGTCCTGGGCACAATAAAATCTTAAGTATTCCACTTCACATCACCATATGTTTTCAGTCAGGCTGGTTTAGTCCTTGGAATCAAAACCAGCCCCCTAGTCAATACGCAAACACATGCTACTGTGAGTACAATAGCAATAACAATAATGTGCCTGTATTTGCCTTTTACACTGAAAATGGGCGAATGTTTGCTGAAAAAGCTCTTACTCTACTAACAACAGCAAAACATATTCAGCATATTCTAGTATCATACTACCACTGTGCTTTGGAAGAGGAAGAAGTTGATAGAAGAAAAAAGAAGAGATGGCATAAAAACTGTACCTGTAAATTAATATTTGGACCTGGGCTAACAGGAAGAGTGGCTGTTGCAAGTGTGCGAGTGAGAAGCTGGTTAGGAGGATTGCTGCTAGGTGGATGTGTGGCCTTCCAGTAGGCTTCCAGATAGTCAGCAAGGTGCTCACAAGCATCTTCAAGCTGGTTCTCATCAAGAATTACATCAAACATTTCCTGATAAAGGAAAGGTTTTAGTGAGAATAACCACCAGCTAAAGGGAGATCAGCTAGAGACATTAACGACTGCAATTCCCATTCATCAAAAATGAACTGCATTTCTAATACTTGTGTTAAGATATTTCACCCTTTTTGGTTTTTGTTTTTGTTTTGTTTTGTTTTTTTTTCCCAATGCATTTGATATAAAAGACAGCAATCACAACCAGCACTAATGTTATACTTGCTAAAGCAAGGCCTCATGACTTCCACTTAGGAATGCACAAAGAGTCAAAGAACATAGGAAGAGGCAGCTTGAACAAATCAGATTGAACAAATCTGCAAGAAAAGGGATTTACTCCCCATTTCTAGAATAACTAAGAGAAAACTAAGATAAACTAAGATCAGTTACTAATAATAGTAAGAAACACAAGTAATTCAGATCATCCAGATTCCAAGTGTCGTACAAATATTAGGTAAGAGGTTGGTCACATGGTCTAATTTCAGGCACTAAAGTTAGGCAGTGAGTTTCCTCTGTTCCCTCCCTGGTCAGGGAGACAGGAGTCCTCCCGAAGACAGCTTTGAGAGTCTACGCAGGTCTCTTGCTTTCTTCATTGACTTCCTGGAGACCTGAGGATACTCGTCTCTTTAATTGAGATGTTTGAACTTAAATGATGAAAAATCCCCCTCACTCAGCTCCGTAACTATAGCAAATTCTAATATCTGCAACTGAACTGAACCTTCATCTTCTGGTCTCTTACCCATACTCTTGACAGTTGAGTATGCAGGTAATAATGCTTGCCATGTTTAAATCACAGCTGGGGTCTCATCATCTCCATTTTGTAAGTGGAAGTTGAAAGAATTTGCTGCAGTGCACATCAACAGAAGAACTGCAGAGCTCTCAGATACACAGTACCCAACAGCTCTTTGCCAAAACTGTGACCAAGAACGTCAGCAGTGATGGGCTGTGGTGACATAAGCCCAAAGGGAGCTACCTAAACCACCGGCTTTACCCTAAACTACCAGAGATAAAGCACAGTCACTAGGAGGGTTCATTTTTAGACCAATAACCCCAAAATAATCATCAAGTAAAACAAATGCTCAGCTTTTTTGAGAGGTGAATGTATTCAGCACACATCCTAATAACTGCTCGTGACTAGGATTTTTTCCCTGCACCCTTGTGCAGAGCCCAGAGACCTCAGGAGGCGTTCTGCAAAAAAGCAATAGTGAAATATGGCCAGAAGAGGGCAAACATTCCCAGAAATTACATAATTAACCTCGTGCTTGAAAAGAAAGGCACCTTTCAAAGAGGAGACATAAATTAACAGGAACTCACAGGAGGACACTGTGCCAGTTTATCAGCTGCCACCATCTGAACATTAAGGTGTTTGGCCTGAGATTTCCCTCGAGATTTTATTAACCTCTGTAAAACCTGTGAAAAATATGACATAATAAAAGTGAGCAGGTTCAGACTTAATGTACATATACAACCACTTAAAATGTTTACATTACTTGAGCAGATCCAATTCTTCATTTGCTGGCTTCAGGAGCATTTCCCATGCTGTTTACATCCCGAACAAGCTAATTTTCATTTATTTCCCAACATCTCCTTTCCTATTACGAGCACTAAAAAGTTCCCCTCCTATTTCCCTCTACTGCTTCTCATTTTGTTCATTTCGAAGTTGAAATTATTTAATTGCTCTCCTGAATTCTCTTTCCATAATTCATTCTTCTCTTTCAAATGTCTCTTCACAAGGTCTGTGCAGGTTTTTTCGCAGAATGAAAGAGTACATTACCAGGAGACGTTAAAGTTTACCAGTCAGTCTGATATTCATTACGTAAAAATCCTTCTTTCATGTCTGTATTTTGATTCAACAAACTGTTAGCATTACGTACGTGCTTGATACTAAAAGTGCAATCGCAATTTAAAAAAGCATTGGAACTACAGCATCTCCAAAATGGGTTTTGGTAACACTAGAGGTAAGATACTTTTTTTGATTAATAATGTTTCACCATCCAAAGGGAAGCAATAACAATATATAGCTCTGAACTTTAATAAGGACGCGTGATTATCTGCATTTAAGACCAAAAAAAAAAAGAAAAGAAAAAATAAATTACTGAAACAGCATGAATATCAGTAAAATATTTACCTTAGGAGAAGAAATCTTTACGTATACTATAATGGGAGCCAGAGAGGTTTTGCTTAGTTGAGCTGGGTGGTTAATGGTATCAGCATCAAGCACTACCAATTGCAGTGTCCTTGCTAATTCAAAAATCCGTTCAATTTCACTTTGAACTTCAGCTGCAGATAAGTAGAAAATTAGAGTTACGAAAATATTAAAAGGCAATCAGTTTTAAGAAATGTAAAAATGTGGTAAGTGGTGTGTTGCTCCTCCTCAGGCTGGCAGGAGTTTTTAGCCGTGCACGTTCCTGGCATGCTAGGGAAACGAATGCAATGTTAACGAGTGCATTTTGCCGCCGGTTTGTTGCCCTTGCAGGCAGCGCTGCTTGCCTCTCTCACCTCCACTGCTTCCTGCAATCCCAGCTTGGAGAGATACCTTCTTACAAGACCCCAGTCCACGTATGTAAGGAACAAAAACGGTAAGAATACTTGCTGCATCACATGGTAATATTACTATGCCATTAATTTCCTACATGTAAATAATTTCAGCTCAAACTTTAATCTTATGTAGTACTCAATTTGCCCAAACTGGAGTGCCCTAGGTAGGCATTGAGATGTACTGAGGTATCTATATTAGCAGAAACTCCTATTTTTCCATTTATTTCAACTTATCAAAGCTCTGGAAAACAGTGTTTCGTTCATATACTGGCCTCAGTATGGTACCATATTAAAAATTTGATTACTATGTGTAAAATACTTTTTAAAAAATAATAGTTCAATACTCCAAATAATGCTATGGTATCCTTCTCACAACCCCAGGAGGTCTGGAAAGGTGATTTTTCCCAGAAAATATCATCTTATCTTCTGGTAACTCATGCTCACAGCTCCTCAGCACCCCGCCTGATTGGCAGTAGATTCCAGGGCAAACCTCTCCAAGACAGATGGACTGCATCCGCTTTCACAAGTGATGTAGAAACTGTCCTCATTCCCAAATGAAACAAAACTAAATCTTATAACAACAAAATCATCCTTAAACGGAATCACATTTTCCTGTTCAAATCTTGCTATAGGCTGACTTCAAAGAGAAATTACAGAAGTTGGATGATTTGTGCAAGTCTATAAAGAAGGTTATAGAGCCAGATAAGAGTGTCATTCATATAGGTTTCCCTTTAAAGGTTGTGCACACTCTATGAACCAAAACTAGATTAGATTATCTAGCCCCTTCAAAGTAAATATTAGAAGATAACCAACAGAATCTTAAACATCAACAAGAGGTACCAAAAACTTATTTATTAGAGAGTTTCTTGAAATTACACTATCAGCATTTCATCTCTGCTGACAGAAGCATTACGTCTGCTTGAAAACACAGCCTATCTGATCTGGCTAGAGAGAGTTTTCTATAGCAAACAGTCTCTTTCAAGAGGTGTGAAGAGATTAATTTTTGTTATCTTAGAACAGCAACTGAATCAATTAGATACCATGATAAGGTTGCAAAATTTCCAAGAGAGACCAAAGCATCCCAGCTAATCTCCATTTAGCTCAAAATCTTTTGGTTCCAAATTAATAGGTGGATACTAAAATAATTTTATAAATGAAGTAAAATCTTAAATGGCCATCAGAAAATCTATATATGATGCTCTCTATTGGAGGAGGTTGACATTGTTTTGGATCTATTAAGAGATAACCTCCATCTGTTTGTAGTTATCCCCAATTTTGGCTGAGTACATGCCAGTCAGTCTTTTACAGCAGAGAACATTGCAAGATGTGCACGGCGTGCTGGTATGGAAAGCATCGGTGTGTGCTTTCCTGCTTGTTGATAAAAGCACTGTGGCCCAGCTGCTGTCTGAATTAGGACCATATTTTTGAAGACAGAACTTCTGATTGTTGTTGGCACATTCGTGATTACATTTTCTGCAACTTCGTTGCACAGAGATATTGTTGGAATGACTGAATACCTCAGTGATTTAGAAGAAGATAGTCAATAGTCTATCCCTAATTTAAGTCCAAATGACAACTAGAATAAACATATCAGAGATAATTTGTCATACTGTTCTGATGATGAGTTTGGATTGCTTTCCTGCAATTTCAAACCAGGCTCAACACTTCAGTCAGTATATCAGTTAATGTATCATTTCAAGACCATTCCAGACTGCTAAAAACCCTCATTCAAGACAATTTATAACCTGCAAAATCTGTCTTTTTGCCAGTGTATCATAATTTTGTCTGGGGAAGCAGTATTTGCTACACTGCTGGAAGCACTCTTCTGCCAGTATAGAATACATCTCTGTGAACTACATTTCCTGCTACACCTTTTGAAACAACCCTTTGCCAGGGCAGAGCATGCCTCAGGGTATCTTCTATTGTGAAACATACCCAGGGCAATAACTGCAGGTAACTATGGTCCTATGAACCAGTAGTTTCCACCTGAGTCCAAAGATGGAGAGATATCTTTTCCATTGATTACAAAGTATTTCAATATTTATTTTTCTTAACTTGGGTATGGGAGAAAAGTTCAAGGAACTACACTGCATGGTTGATGAACTAATGTGTTCCGCCTCTATCTCTCCAGTCAAGAATTGATGAAAAAAAACACCACAGAGATTGCCAAAGAGGCCCTGACCTCCTGTCCCTTAAGAGTACTTTTTCAGCTTCTGGAAAAGCCTGCATTTTGCTTCAAATCTTCCTTGTATTCTAAATTTTTACTACACATAAGATTGTTGCAATTACTTAAATAACAGTAGCTTCTCTTATTAGATGACAAAGGCTTTATCTACTGCTGCAGCTTTGGTTTTCATCTTTATTTAGCAACATCTCTAAAAAACAAATTCTATACCTGTAAAGATTCTTTCCCAACAAGACTCAACACAAATTTTCTCTCAGACTTTTGACCAAAGTAAGCAAAGAACCCTAAATGTCATGTGAGGATAGTAACACAAATGTCACTGGTAGTTAAAATAGGGAGCTGAGAACAATGACAGTGTGGTATCTTCAAAGCAGCACAGTAATAGCTTAGCAATCTTCCCACCTTCATGAATATAATCTATTTATACTAATGTCCCTTCCAATGTACTGAAGAGGCATAACAGTGAGGCTGTAACAGTTAACTCCAATAAATTATATTTGCCATAAACATATTTAGATCTACTGTGACAACCATCATGAAATGTTGGCAGCCCAGCTACAACATTCAAAACCAGAAATAAGCTATCAGATTTTAAAGTGACCCTTACAATCTATTTGATATGGCCTCCTTGGTAATCAGAAAGGGAATGTATTTGAAATGACAGGAGCACTCAGCTATTTATTCCATACAATAGGGGCTCAACTCTAAGAAACAAGAAGTACACATCTTCTGGCCAACTTTAAATATTGCACTTTAAACTTACTCCCATATATTAATTCCAAATATCTCTACTGTACCCGGAAATGAACAGAAATTCAGTGCAATGAGAGCATGGCTTATCCCATTATGGGGGCAGACAAATATTCTTCACACTGGTTGGAAAAGTGAATTTCAAGCGAAAATGTTTAACAATACATTACAATAATCTCACCTAAAGTAAAGGCAAAGACACAGCAAAACTGCATTGCCCCATCATCTCCAGTCCCGATTACGTGTCCCACCCCACACCAGGGGCAATGCTGGGGAGCAGAAGCCTCTGTGACTTCCCTCCAACACACCCAGCTAAGAAGGAAAAAGTCTTGGAGGGCAACATAATCAAGTAAGAGGGAATAAATGCTCTAGTTTAATCCTCAGGCAGTGGGCCAGATGATACCTGGATTACAGGTTTTAATCAAATTTCTAACATAAAGGTAGTTTTGAAAATATATTTCTCTGGTCTCAACCAAATCCCTTAGGCACTAGCTTGTTACATAAAAAGGGGAGGGTGGGAGTGGGAGGATGACAATATTTTGCAGGGAAAGTGGCTGCATGTGTTACTCATGCCTAACAGATGGGGCTCCTGCGAGGGATAAGGCAGAAAGGAGAAGAGAATGTCTGCTGCTCTGCCTGGCGCTCCCGTCTGGGCTCCACTGAAGGGGAGCTGTGGGGTGAGGTGCTGCAGGAAAACAGGGTTTTCCTCTTCCTGCCTGCTGAGGCTCAGTTTAGACAGAATTCAGATGGCTTGAATGCACACACACGTCCAAGTGGTATTTACAGATACAATGTGATGTTTGGAAACCTCAACATAACCAAGATCTATTTATAATGGACTAACATCTCCTGAAATGCAATACTGTAATTATGTGAAAATACAAAACAGATAGTGTCATTTATAAATACCAAATAGGACATGAAAATGTCTATTTCCTCCTCTATTTCTCTGGGCTAGCAAAACAATAGAATTCCTGGAATGATGCTTCTTATGCTGGGTTTAAACTGGAAGTAGATTTTAATGGTCTATGAATGGAAAAGCTTGAAATCAGCGGATTGCAGCAGAAACACGAGCGGATGAACACTGCACAAGCAAGGGAGAGCTGCACTGAGATGACTGCGCCAGGTAGAACTGCAGATGCTCCAGAAGGTGCCATGCAGCAGCGTAGCGTTACTCTCGTCATTAAGCTCCCCTACACTCTGTTACCAAGTAATTGGGATAGTAAGACTGGGCAAAGAAACAGTCTAACATTTATTTTGCCCAGGGGACCAAGCAAGCGTCTCTGCATAGTTCAGAATGGATATCATCACGTCAGGCTGGCGCTAACTTGGATATTTCTGCACCATGCCTCATTACTCAGTGCAACACTATAGGCTTTTACAGCTCTGATCCATACATAGACACTAAGTAAGTGTTCCCTAGGTCTGCTGTTTTATTCAGAACAGACATAAAAAAAACACTCAGCCTTTCTCACAGATAGGATGTGGAACCACTCCATTGCTGGCTATTCAACCCCTCCTGCTGATGGTGTGCCACTCGCAAAACACTTGCGTATTTACTGAGTGGGAGGGATACTGACTCTGTAGCCTGATGCTTAGAGTGGGAGGCAAAACACGTGGATTCCAGTTCTTTCTCCAGAGAAAGTTTAATTATTATGCAAAGTGCGTAAGCTCAGCAGGACCGACTGACAACCATCATAAAGGTGATCATAGCCCTGTCATGGCGATGGAAATTATGAGTTCACGCCTCTGTTAGCAGAGAACAGAAATGAACCCAGACTTCTTTGCATTCTGGTTACAGAACCCAAACCCTTAGTCCTGGATAAAATGAGGACACACAGACACTAACTTCTTATCAGTTCCATGAGTCTAGGAGAAAAAAACCAAACTAGATCAATTCAAACTACAGGTGTGAATAGTTTTAAGGGAAGCAAACTGTATTCTTAAGCAAACAGCTAACTTGCTAAAAAAATATCATTCACCTATCCAGGTATCTTAGTTATTGTACAGGTATCTGTAAACTTAAAAATTTTCTAACACATTGCTATATTGCTTTGTCTCTAGCACATGTTTTGTTTCAATATAGTTATTAATCACAAACATTTCAGCGCAGTACCATGAGAAACTAGAGTGACATGTTGCTCAGAGCTATCTCTAATTTAGAGAAATTAAGAATTCTTCCTCCCTCCGTATATCCTTTGGAAACACTCGGGAAATGTCATTAAAATACTTTGCCAATACTATATAAAAAAATTATTTGTAAGTTAGAATACTGGAAAGTTAGTATCAAACTTCTAACGCAGAACCACCTGGAGAATTCATTAGAGAGGTTCTGACCTTAGATGTTAACAAAACCAAGGCTGGCCCAGCAGGATAAAAGAGCATTTTAAGACAAGTGAGGCTGATAAATGGTAACAGGGTCAGGATCTTCATGCTACTCTTTCCCCATCTGTGTGCAAAAAGAAACGTAGCCACATCCTCATAACCCAAAAGCTCTTGGCTGCTATATTACAGCATTCTGGTTCAAAATGGCTTCAGGTTTAGGAGATTACTTTACCATATCTGAGGATTTAATGCCTGCAAGTGAGAGTTCTGGGCGTTTGTCCCAGATATCTTGAAGATAAAATTATAAAGGGACAATCAGAATTTTCCATAACTCATTGAACACCTTTTTTCTTCTCTTTCAACTTGAGACTTTGAAATGGAATGGAAACACACTCTTGATTAAATCCCAATTTTACATTCTTTCACGGCCTCTGTAAGTAGGGAAGGATTCTTATAAGGCTTAGCTAGCACTCTTTTAAGTTTATTTTTAAATTATAGTTGGGGAAGCATTTACTTGAAACTTATCATATAAAACAACTGTCATTAAATTACCAACATGGCGAATACATAATAACATTATCATACATATATAATGTGTGTATATATATATATAATAAATTGTTACCATAGTTTCAAGCATTCAACTGGCTTTTCACACAGATATCAAGAAATCAAAAATACAAGATTGAAATTTGCACTGATAATCCACTGCTATTTGTTCAAGCATTTATGCTTCATTTTCAGAAGACAAAACTCTGGGATATCAACCTAATGATGTGAATGGGAGCTCCGTACATTTCCTAGAGACAACTTTCCAAAGGTAGGCACTCAATTGCACATGTAAATTGGGTGCATGTAATGTCTGACAGGTTATTGCATATGCACATAGAAAGCAAATAAACAGATTCCCAGACAGTTGACTGCAATTGATTTACCATATACATGACGACGTATTTTACATCAGCATTCACACGTCTGTGTTAGAATATGTAGATTAGGTGCACATGCCTTAGAAATTTACAGTGGAAAACCTAATCTTTAGTGTTTACTTGTCAATCTCAACTTTATTTTTAGAATGACTTGAAAACAAATAAGGGAAACCAGCAAGATCTTCTAGAAGAAATACTTAGCAACACAGCACAGGATTGGCTTTTGTCTATCAGTGAGCCAGTTATGAGAAACACACGGTGGTTCTGTGAGGTACAATAAAGCACTGAACACAAAACAGCAGGAAAAGTAATTTGCAAGCTTGTATACATACCCAAAACATCTGGATAGGGAGAGCATTAATGAAGCAAAGAATGGAAAAAGCCAAGACGATCAGGTTCTTGTACAAAGCATATAGCATGAGGTAAGGTTATAACAAGCGTAACATACACAGAAACAAGAAGAAAAAGGTTTGGGTCCTTTTGACGAAGAAATGCAGCAAAAGCACAAAGCTGGTTCAGCAGTTTCTGCAAATGGCATACGTACATACAGAAATTTAACTAAGCCAACAAGGACTGATTTTCAGGTGAATGAGATTTAACCATGTACTGTATCTTCTTGGAGAGAAAAATCTTTTCAAAATTACAGATTTCTTCTAGGCTTTTAAAGAAATTAATCAATTGCCCTTTCCTTAAATTTAGTTCTAGCATTTCACATATTAAGCACATAACAGTATTGACAAGTAAACATTTCTCCAAATACAAAACAAGCTTTCATATAGGAGAGGAATAAAACTGTACCGTCCTCCTAAATCTTTATGACTCAGACACTATTTTTATAAAATCCTTGCATTCCTTAATTTTACACTAGACTATTCAGCATTGCTTTCCAATTAGTCAAATCCCAAGTCTATTTTTAACTGATTCCTTTACAGAAGCAAACCTTCAGTCGACAGGTGTGTGTAGCATTAAACCCATTGAGACCTCCCTATAATCCTGTAAATCCAGTCCTCATGGCAATTCCTACTCCTGATGATCACATTGTTTGTCTATGCCTCCTTGAAATTAATTCTGGATTATCTATTATATCAGTTCCAAATAATGGTGCTCACTCCACTATTTACTGTGCTATGCACAATTATTAACAACATGCACAATACTGCAAACCTATATGGGGTGATAAGGTAAGAGTTCTCAAAAAGAGGTTCATTTATTTCCCAGAAAAAAGTATTTGGTATTAATACATCAAGCACATTACCTTTGCACTACATTAACTCATTGATAGAACACTTACTAAAATGATACTTACATAAAAACCAACAATATATTTTCAAAAGTATAAGAAATAGCCTTTTCTGCTGCAGTTACAACTGCTGCTCAGGAACGTGAGCATAACTGAGGGGTAAATCAGTAGTTTGACTGCCTAGCTGCATGAGCTACCACTACACAAAGGTGAGTGAGTAAAGGAATAGCTTCCCATTAAACTTGGAAGTGGGGGGGAGGGATTTGGATTAACATAAAGCAGTTCTGCAGAGTCATATTGCCGTAATAAAAAGCCATTTTTAAATGCTCCTGGATGTAGAAGTAAACACATGGGTCTCAGTCCACGCACCACTGACTGTTCAAGGAGGAGAGAGACAGAGAGCATATCATCTCCCTCGTGTCCCCACAGTGGTGCAGTCAGGAGACCCATTCAGAGCAAAACAAAACAAACCAAAACAAACCCTATTTTTAATTAACAAGATCAAATTTTATTGCAACAAGTACCATTTTAAAATACCTGGACCAAAACTAAGTCATTGTAGATAGTCTGGACAAAAAAAAATCAGTGTTTGCCAAAATTCTTATTTTTGCAGTGGTTTGGAGAAAAGGCCCTATTATTCTTATTTTCTACAAGGGAAAATGTAGGTATAGAAAGAATTCACTTCCCAGACCCCTTAGCAGAACTGCAGCAGATACTAGAAAAGAACTAACATAACCCGAGTCCCAACTCTATGATTTATCTATGACTGAAACTTGTATTAGAAGAGAATATTATTTGGCTGCAAAGCTAGTACTAATAAAGTAGGAAATTCCAAGATAGCTCTCTTAAATCAAACCTTTTGTGGTCTGCACAGCATGCTCGAACATATAATAAAGTTGTTTCTGTAAGGCTGCTGTCTCAATCAGTACTCAACTCCATACACTGTCAACTGATAAGCAGCTATTTAATCATTTACTTTCTCTTCATTGCCAAATATGTGTTTCACGTTTCATTTAGAGCACATTGTTCTAATCTTTCTCTGAAAACAGAATGAATAAATTATTTGTGAACTAAACTATTTTATGGCACTTACTGTGGTGGTATTTTACTGATGCAATAAAATGATTTTTCACTTCGAAACATCCCAGTTAGGTGAGAAGCTGGAATTACTTGTATTTTCAAGACAGAAAATCGATCACAAAGAATAATCACAAGTTATCACTAATTAGGGGGGGGTGTCAATTTCAGAAATGTAGTGTTTGATTCTTCAGAGTAATTACCATAGTAAAAATTACATTCAAACTAGAAAAACGGAAGCCATCCTACAGGAAACCCTGATTTCTGGGGATTCTTTCTTCCAAAATGTAACCTTGAAGCTTCTTTTAGAAGTCAGTACTAAGACTCAGGACATTCCTGATGCTGCTCTGTACTGTCAGTACATCATATCAGTATTGATCTGAGAGAAGGGAAAAATTCTTTGAACTGGGCTGGGAATGAAAAGAATAGATCCCCAGTTAAATGTCTGCAAAGAGGAGAGCCCAGAATAAGAGGACTTCTGGGGAATGAGGAGCCATAAGGCTGGTATTTCACAAGGTACCCAACAGTAGTTCCAGTAGTCCATAAAGTACTGCCTGGTTTCCATCTGCAGTTTCCATATCAGTGCATTACCATGCAACATGCTGATTTTGATGACATACATTATTGTTTGAGAGGTTCAAAGCCTGAATCTCAGTTTCAGCCACAATACTTAGTACTTCTATAAATCATGATTGAGGCGTGCAGAAAACACTGTGAAAAAAAACAGCCATCTTTATAAAGCCTGTAAATAACTAGTCCAATACTGTACAGGAATTCTTTATCAGAAGCAGCAAAAGCCATTATTGCATTGGGCTCTTCAGTTAATCCAGCAAAAATAGAGTCTCCCTTTGCACCCCTCAGCACTGCACCTCGCGTCTGTCTGAGCGAGTCAGGACTGCCACTGGCAGTGTGGGAGGCAGCGTGGAGGGGCCTGGCAGGAAAGGGAGCAAGGGGATGCCCCTTCCCTCTGTGCCTCCACTCTCCGCTGGCACCGGCTCTGGCTCCAGGCAAGGGCAGTCACCACGCTGCAGGTGCAGCATGCTCTGCACTACCTTGGTGAGCTTTACAGGGTGCCACCTCTGGCACCGAGCCCTCAGGGGTGTCGAGGGGGCTACTTGTTGGCGCTGGGTGGGGTGTGCAGACTGCTGGGATTCAGGAGAGGCCCATGGCACATCATGCTGCAGTGTTGTAGCTTACAAGCTATTGGGTTGTAGGCAGCAGACCCCCCTCTCCCACTGGGGCTATCATTTTTTTTCAACAGAGAATCAACATCTGCTGAACCAACAGAGATAGACAAGTGCTTAGTATGCTTAAGACTGAAATTCAGATCCCTGTTCTAAACCAGATACAGCAGAAGCTTGACTCTGCGTGCCCTACATCCCAAATGTGTGTTTTAATTACTGGGGTATGAGTGCTTTGGAGGGAAGAAGATGGGTGATGAAGGAGTTTCCTCTTTATGATCAGGAATTCAATCTCGGATTCAATAAATCTCTCCTGTTAAAATCAATTGATTTAGTGCCACAAAAGGTTTTGGTCAAATCACTCTTTCTGTCCTGCTCCCCCCCAAATTAACTTGAAAGTGCCCTATTGTGCTTTTAGAGAACTTGATTTGCCTTCCTGAAGTTTCTTGCCTCATATATTGTACAAGTTTCATAGCAAGCAAAACAGCAATTCACTGAGCAATTCCAATTCCCCACAATAGTTTGTACATTTAAAAAAAAAACTAAGGCAGAGAACTGGTGGACATGTAGTCTGCAAACACATAACCGAAGACTGAATCACAGCATACGTAACCTAAATATACTAAAAAGTTGCACAGTTAACCTTCTTACTATTACTTCCTAAACTTTATTTTGCACAACTTGAGTTTGTAAATCTAATAATACTCTTTGAATAGCATTTTTTGTTGACTTATAGCAAATTCATCACACAAACGGAAAAATAGAAATTCCACAATATGGTGTGATATTGCCACTCACCTCTGCTACTTAAGCCAACTAAGTACTCACAGCAGTGGTATGTTGTCATCTTCCTTGTGAACCACTGCTAGAAGAGGCCACCTACCAGGAGGCTACAATGATATTTTCTGATTCTGACTCTACTTCTACCTTGAGATACTGCAGGCTGTAACACTCCTTATACTTTCTTTCTTTTGCCTTGCACAAGGGTTTTCCCATCACCTTACAAAAGCAGCTGCCTTTTCTGACTCCAGGTTGTTTTATCATATCTCGGTTTTCCTCCCTGACTTCCTTCCTGGCTGGTTTTTGTCCTCCCATGGTTTACCCCATGTCTGGAGCACAGACCCTGGAGGTACTTCACCAGTGGATTCAACTACTCCAGCTCCCACCCTGTAACTCCAAACTTTTCCATATGGATTTTCACTACTTGCCTTTCTCCCTTAGCCCAGCCACCTGCTCCTCCAGTTGAACATCTTTAAAGTAAACAACTTTTTACTCCACACTCCATGCTGCACAGCAAAGTAGGGATTGAAAGCTGAGAGATGAGCACCTTCCTGCTTTAGTTCTGCTTGGCTGACCTGATCCAATCTGCTGGGGGCAGGTTCTGCTCAGCATCATTGCTGGACCTTGTCTAGGCAGAGCCGAGTCTTTAAGCAATTTAGATGCAAAGCTTGTCATGTGTTAATGGCAGCTTCTAATAATTTGGTCAAGTTTTCTCAGAGATTTTCCTAACAAATGCCCGGAAACAGGTAACTGAAATATTGTTCAATTCACCTCCAAACTTGAAAACCCTGCTACATTATTAGAAGCATGGGATTATTACAGGTTCTGAAAGAAAAGGCTTTGATAATATTTTAACATAGGTAAAATTAATTTTTACCCTAACTTCATTGTTAAAATGACCTAGTTGCTCTAATATTTCCCAAGATAATTCAAAATTATTTTATAAATCAGTTAATTTTTAGAACATTTGTAAGCAACTGAAAACCTGGTATGTAGCAGGAAATCTTAGGTAATAATAATAGGCCTGTTACAAAAACTAGAGAGACATATTTATCTATCCACATATTTACATATATAGATAATCACTGTGATCTTTTGGGTGTCTCCAACCGAGGTTCTGTCAGAACTTCCATTTTAAATACCTCTATCAAAAAAATTACCTTGACCTAAAGAAAAGATGTTGATGTTCTTAAGGTTAAGACTCTCCATGAGATAAAGGTGTACATGATTGGGCTGCATTTATTTTTTATAGATTTTTTTTCCTGTATAAATCTTTGTGATAGCTGATTTACACATATGAAAATAATTTTGCATGAGGAATAGATGATATTTTTTTTTACTGCTGCATATATTTGTGCAGTATTGCACAAAATTGCACATGCTTTGATGTTCAGGTTGGGAAATTAATCACCATGGTTCTGTTTGTTGCACGACTGGGTGACCTCCACCCTTATTACCAATTTTCAGTTCTATTCAAAATAAGTGACACTTTATCTTTTCATTAGATTATTAAACAGGCTTTGATGACAAGACTGAAATTCACATAGAGGAATATTCTTGTGTGTAAAGATATTCATTATGTTGTTACAGTACATTGTATTTTGATATTTGAAAACACTTAAAATAAGACATACTTGGAAACTATCAGACTACTTGCAAGTAAAGGTTCACAGCCTCCACACAGCTGAAAGCAAGGGTTTTAAAAAGCAAATTTTCAAGAAAGGGAAGTCAAACTCTTTAAGGCAGAGAAGCACATTCTAAGAAGGACAGCTATACTAGGCAAATGTTAAGTATTCAGTCAAAGTACAGGTGTACTCAGAAATTTTGTTATAAAATTGATAAAGAACCCATTTAGTAGGATGAATGAGACTCCTTTCCTGTTCCACAAAATTTCCAAGGTTTCAAGATACAATCCTGTGTTCGGGGGAAGCCAAGCTCTCTCAAAGCCTGCTAAGAGAAATCTGCAGCCTTTTAAAGACAGAAACCTGACTGGAACATTCACCTGCAACCTTGGACAATCAAGTTCAAGTTTCTCCTTTTTGTATCTGAGGAGGGACTGGAACTTGGGTGTTCCATATCTCAGCTGAGTGCCCTAACACGAGTACATAGACTCCTGGCAAGATTCATTTCAGTTACCTCCTGGTGCATCTACACAAGGAATGAGCCAGCAGCAGCAGCAGAATCTCGGATATAGTACACCTTGTGCTAGAAGAAAGGCTGAGGTCAGTCCACATGAGTGACCACCTTTTCCTGTTTACTCTGAGGGCATTTTGGGATGACAAGATCCAGTGTAGCCCTCGGTACCGTAGATGGTGACATTTAGTTAAAACTTCCCAGCTAAGCTTGTTTTTCTTTCTGGTTAATAAACATTTAATTAATTATGCAACTGGACAAGCTTCAGTACAATGAGACCCCTGTAAGATGACAGATATGTACGCTACAATCCTAGCTATACCGTTTTTTAAAAACGCCTCCCCTTTTCCATCCTTCATTTTTTGTAATAATTCTTCTATGAGACTAACTATTTCTCGTAGTTTAAACTCATACAAAATTCAGAAGATGTGTACTTCAATATTTTTTTTCAGGTCTAATATTAGTAGCTATCATTACTACTAATCTTATCAAAGATAATGCGTAATATCAATAATATCCATATAATTTCAGGTATTCTGAAACTGTCATTTCTATTTAACCAGAATAGTATCTCTTGAGATTTTATTTACCTTATGGAAGGTTACTTCTCCCCACTGAGGAAAAGAGCAAAACATGAAAACTGAACATAAGCAAGATAAACCAAAATCAGCACTATACGAAGTTTACCTGGTAGTGATTTTAAAATAATTTCTAGTGCCAGGGCTTCTGAATTCTGATTTTCTCACACCAGAGAGAAAGCTATTTTTAGCTTACAGATATGAATAGAGAGCAAATTTGTAGATAGCATCGTTACAGGTACTTACCCAAGCTTGATCTTGTGTTGGATCGCTCTATTATCGCATGCTTACTGGGGTTGTTTAATACTGAGCGTTTGGCAAGCGAGATGTCTGCTGTGACTCGTGTAATTGATATACTGCAAAAATAAAATACAGTAAAATAGAACAGACTGTTATTTATCTTGCAGGGATGTGGGGAGAAAAAGAGACTCATTTAACACTAAAAGATGGCTAAGACTACAGGAAAACAAGTTCTTCTCAGCAGCACAATATGCTTTGTACAATGTGAGCAGAGAAGAAACTTTAGCTAAATAATACTGTTACAAGAACTGCTGATAACACATCCCCCTTACTGCATGGTGCTGAAATGCAGTATGCCCACTGACTGCAAAAGCTACAGTGTCTGGGGAGGGGGGGAGCAAGAGCAGGTCAGACGTGCTACAGAAGATGGGACTTCCCTGGGGGGTCCAGGCCTGATGTGGCTAGACTTTGCACCAGTATTCCCTGTGTCATATCCCTGTGCCCATATCCCAATACGAATAGGCTGGTTTCTCCATTCCCTAATTTTGATTAATCTGTTGAAAGGTGTTGAATGACAGTCTGGCTTACTTTAACCATACGTATAAGGCATATAGGGATATGCAGAGTTAACAGGTAAAGGTAAGGTTTAGCAGGGAAACTAGTACATCCATATAACTCTTATTTTTATTGTTCAGTTTACTAGCGTGTTTTTTAATATTTTTTAACAGAGCGCAAGAGTTACCTATAATTTTCCAGAAAGATCCAGCAATATGCTGGCCACCTAAAAATGGGGACTGCAACACAGAGAAGCATCCAAATGAAAACTCTGGGCTGCGTATCTGGCAGGCTCAGATTTGTGTTTATGAGAAAATATGAGCCAAGAAAGAAGTGGTTACTTCCAGTTGTTTGCACTGACCTGCTACATAACCTTCTGCATACTCTTCCTCCTAGGAAAATAGCTAACTCGATTTGTTTTGCTTTACAGGGTCAAAATGCACCCTTTGGATAAATTCCCTTTCAAACTCTCTGGTCTAATGAGGTTAAGGGGTCACATTTTTCCAGTGCTGAGTTAAATCAGACTGATGATATTCCCTTGTTCTTCCTTGTATGATTTTACTTGTAATTTAAAAGGAGGAAATGGATTTGCTAAGGACAGGGAGGGCTTCTCTCCAGCAAGCACAGTCAGATGCTGTTCATCTGAAACGTAACCAAATAGGTCATTTCCCAGCGAGCTCAACATGTGTATATATTTATCTAAAACTCTACAAAATGTAACAAAGCCAGAAGTTAACTCGGAAAAACAGAATTATCTGCACAATACTGATTAGCAACATAATTTTGGAAATTTAGACATGATTTAACTTAAGCTAAAAACACAACAAAAGATTGTGATTTCTGGCACAGCTCCTCACAGATAATGCCACTAGTCTTAAAATGAAATCCAATATGTAATTTGGTGTACTCATTAGTTATCTTTATTTGCTAGTTGATGAACATTACAAACTTTCACAGATTTTTGGGTTTTGTTTTGGTGTTTGTTTTTCTCTCCTGCCAGTCTTCCTTCCTACATGCAATAGAAAATAATTTTTCCCTTTTTCAAATGCAATCATGGAATATTGAATAAAGCTAGATTTATCAGTCTAAAAATACTATTTTCCATTTTAAGATCTTTTAACGTCTTTTTAAGGTCATTTTTGAGATACGTCTTTTGAGATACGTAACACCAGGAAGAACAAGTCTGCTCTCAAAACAAAGGGTATATACGTTCATAGAGTGAAACAATTGCAATGAGAGCGGGCATGAGTTGACAGCAGAGTGGCAGTGAAAGCAGCAGCATGAATCTAAGAATCTCTTGTACAATTCTGTTGAGGACCTTGAGTACCAATTCAGATTGCTACTGAAGTTTGGGATGCTTCAGTCTGGTACCATAGACATCAATTGCATGGACAGTATTTGTGGATTCACCCTGCCACAATCGGATCTACAACTGAAAATCAGATATGCTCTAAAATACTTTAAGATATGAAGACTCAATAACTTTTTTCTTCTTGCAACACTCACACTTTTGTTAACTCCCAATTCTGAAGCTACATATCTAAGATTTGATAACCCTGACTAATATAAAGAGGGATTAGGTATCAACATCATCATTCTGACTGAGAAAATCCAACAGTTTAAACCACAATGTCTGGTACTTTAAAGAGGTGAAGCTATTGACAGAAAGCCTCAAGCTCCCTCTTTAAAGTTTGACAGCACCAGGACAGATAGAATAGTGTTACTGTTCTGCCCCCTTTCAAACTAAACAGAACATTTATGGAAGTTACAGATACTACAACAAGTCCTTTCCATTTTCTCAATTTCTCCCCCGCTAAAATGTCAACTCACTAGCACATATTAATTTGGGTCTTGATCCAGTAGCAATATAATCACATGTGGAGAGTGCACCTGATGTCTCTGGTCCATGGGTCCATGATGTCTGAATTACAGAACACGCTTTTAGTTTGACATTTGTACTACAGTAGTGCCTGGAGGCTCACATACAAATCAGATTGGACCTTGCCTAGTGAGCTGTGGGGGACAGGCTGTAACAGCACTCAGATCAAAACCCAGCAAAGTGCAGCTTGTCTGCTACCAAGGGTGACCCAATTTTCAGCAAGGTGGGGGGGACTGTCCCCCTCCTCAGCAGTCCTTTCGAAACTTCCCATTATAGAGTCCTGCACTACTGTCAAACCAAGGGATCAAGAGTTTGACAACCATATACATTAGATGGTATGAAACTTGTATCACTCTTTCCAAGTTATATGCCACTGTAAGGAACTAGAGCTGAGGAGGAATGGTGGCCCTCCTCAGCTTGTACAGAACTCAGGAAGCACTGATGAGGTATCACTTGAAAAATACTTAAAGTAACTTTTTAAGAGTACACATTTATTAAATCTGTAGATACATATTTAGCAATTTGGAGTGTCAATGTCACAGTCAACAAGAACAAGACATCCTTTATTCCACTCCCAAAAAATATATGCCCCTGAACACTTCCCACTCCAACACAGCCTCAGCGTGCTCTGCTGAGGAAACTTCCAATCACACTATAGTCCACTGATCAAGGAATTAGCTGCCGTTCCTAATTTGCTACAAAAAGAATGTCATTATTTCTTAAAAGCCTGGAAGTACCTAAACAGGATCTGAATCAAGTAGATTTGCATTGCAAAGTACTTACCGCCCTTCGAATCTATGTTTTAAAAAATCAAATAATGCTTTTTGCATCATATCTGTTACCTAGAAGCAAACAAACAACAAATTAATAATCATATAGGAAATTCATAATACTTGATGCTAATAATAATATGTAATAAAGTTGACAGTAAACCTTATATTTGAGCAATGGGATTGGAATGTAATTTATTCTTAAATCTGAATTCTGTATGAAATAAATTACAAATAAGCAGCTGTCTAGTAGAAGTAACAGCTGTCTAGATTTTTGTCTATGATATAAATTATGTTATTCAGCTTAACTACCTTTGAATATTCAAATACAAACAAAGCATAATATTTTTGGCAAAATAAAATCATTCACAACAATCACTTACTTCATATCCCTTCAGAGAAGGCCCCACTAAAACTACTGGTCGCATAGAAGGCACTACATCATAGGGAGGAATGTGCTCTGTCTGCAAAACAGAAAAAGCTTTCAGCATCACAGCACCTAGAGAAAGTGTTACACATTACTTACAATATTAGGAACTCTGAATTTCCAGTGATGTCACCAACACAGGAATCATGGATTTATTAACTTTTCCTAAGAAGTGGTAGTACAAGATAAGAACATAATAGGTTCATGGATTTCTTTTGAAAAAGCTTTTCTTTGACTTTTGATTTTCCTACTGTTTTCATATTTGCTCTGAACAGCTATAAACCCATTATTCTGGAGACATTCACCTGTCCCACTCCATAGTTCCTAACTGGTAAACTGAAAAGGTTATTTCCAACAGTTAATGATTCGAAATGATTGACTCTAGAGCTGTGACGTCTGTTTCCCACCAAAATTTTATGTAGGCAAATTATGAAAGAGAAAACTACAACAAAAAGGGATGGGAAAAGCCTAATGCATCTCTTTAGGTTCAGATCTGCCCACTGCTTGACAAAACATTGTGACACCACTGCAAATTCCCATGGGAGCACTCATAGTCTGACTTCCACATTTGCATCCGCAATTCACTTGCAAATGAAATCAAAATAATGACTGATCCAGTTAGTATTTCTAAAAAATTTTCATAAACAGAGCTTGGGATAGCAATCCTTCCACTTTGGGAAGTTCCTGTCACCACCCAAGAATGGGTTCTGTAGTATGATAATCACCAAACTACTTACTGATGTATCATGCACAATTTATAAAAGTATTTTAAAATACAAAGCTAAAAGATTGCCTGCTTTGAAAGATTGCAAACATTTTTATATTGTTATCAAAATAAAATACAAAAAAATTAAACTGGATTTTTTTCTTTAATAGATGGCTATTCAATATATAGCACGAAGAATGAGTCTTATCAGAAAGAGTTTTTGTTTGCAAAGGAGGGTTTGGTTTATTTTTGTCTTGGGGAAAAAAATGATTGAAATCCAAACCCAGGAATATGTGGGTGATATAGAAAAAGGTATGCCAGATCTGTTTTTCAGATGCCTACGTAGTACAAATACATCAGTCAAGATCACAGAATACAGTCACTGTTTGTTGCTTCAGTAGTCAACGTATCCCAAGGTGTTTCACAATAATAATAAAATAAGTATATACATTCCAAAACACAAAAACACAAAGACAGACATTAATAGAGTGACAGCACAAAATGCTACACAAGCAGCAGTCTAAAGCAGTCTAAAACATGGAATATATTTGTGAATGTTTTTCAACATAATTTATCTTTTTTTTTGTTACCTGTAGCTTCACCAGATAATTAGTAACATAAGAATGAATACCAGTGCCCAAGGCATCATAAGCATGTGAAATTAATTTACTTTACACAGTGGAGAATCTGACTCAACACATTTCAAAGCAAACCCCTGCAATTATGCTGTGCCGATATCAAAATGCAGCCCTCCACTATTCTTGCTAATATTACTAATAAACTGATAAGTGTGTTAGAGACAGATCCTAAGAAAAATTCATTACTGATGTGTAAGTGCTTATAGCATGAGTGTCCTGATGCAACAGATCTTTGTCTTAATGTGGCTGACTCAACCAAAGGTATCCATGCTAGAAGTTAACCAGCTATTTGAAAATTAGCGAAAGCACAGAAATTACCTTATTTGATGGAATATGGGGTATTTTTAAAATCTGTTCTGTTGACACAGGCATTTTTTTCTCTCTAATCTTTACAGCTTGAAGTAATAAAGCTGTCAGCAGAAAACTGAGTAAAAGTTATCAAATGGAAGCATTAAAGTTCTTTAATTTAGCATTAGAGAATCTAATATTTTCTAAGGGACTGGCACTGAGCAACACCGCTTCCACTTGGAGATTCAAGTTCAAATCTGAACTTGGAATAAAAACTAGCATAGTTTTGCTCAGTGGTTTGACTATGTAGATTAGTTTGGGGTGCCCATCCAGCATTTCCTGTAAATGTCATTATTACAAAACCCACTATAGCCAGTAATGATTCTGGTATGGAAGAAAAGAGACACCACAGAATGAAGAGAGAGATGGGACTAGCCACCATCCAGGTCCAAGGGTTCATCTAGAAGCTGCGTCTTCAAAAGATGCTTATGCAGATAGCATCCAGTACAAGTCAACAGGTATTATTCTTCCTCAGCATTTATCTTTGGTTATAAATATGATTAAGTAAGAAATTACTCAGAAGCAAGAAATTGCTGTTGATTTCCATAGTGGGCTGTGGATGACATGGTACTTAACAGACCCTACTGAAGCAAATACTGGTGACTTTGGAAATGAGAAGGATCCAATATTATTTAAAAGAGTTCAATAAGAAAAGAGAGAAAGAAAAAAAGTTTTATTTACTAAACATGAGAGCATCCACAGCACGGGCAACAGCATCACTTGGCATGGTTTATAAGCACTATAACAGCCTGTTACCCATAGATTTGAGTGCTTAAAACCGAACAAATAAGAGCTATGAAGATTAAAGATTTAAATACAAAAAAGTAGAAATGTGGTATTTCACTGCATAGTTTGGCTGCTACTTAATGTCTTGGTAACTTATTCCAGCAAAGATCTTAGAAATGTATTGCAGTCTGCTCTAACAGGATGACAGTTGCATAATTCTGTAGTTATCTGGGTTATCTATGGAGAGACATTGGATCTCCTGGGAACCACCAGTACCATTTCCAATAGCTGAGATACTAAAAAAGTCTGACTGATGGATGGCAAGAACATTTGGCTGATAATTTATACATGACAAGAGGAAAAACTCAAAGTACACTGTCAAAACAAGACTGCAGTTTTCCGCTGGTCTTGTGCACCTGCAGATTTTGCACCCAGTGAATTAGAAGTTTAAATACTGACTAAATTAAAGATACAACGGTTTTGACTGTTTGTTTTCTAAGTACAATCTGAATATCTGATTACATTCCAATAATTATTTTAATAGACTGAGTTATAAGGAAAAAAAAAAAAAAAACTTGAGAAAGAGAAAGAATAAGCATGCACTAGAGAGGTGCATTATATGGATTTGTTAGAACTAAATTTCTCAAACTTTTAGAAGGCCTTCTAAGTGTGTCCTATTATTCCATCAAAAAGGATAAGTACTGTAGCAGAGTTTCATGGATGCACTGAATTGGAGACTGTTTGTTTTCTTGTACTGAATCCACTAACAGATGGATACATTTCTTCCTTAATTCTAGAGTAGCTGCACTGTTAATCTGGGGTAATAATGCTAATGATGCCAGTGGCAGGATAAACACAGGTAATGTTGATATAAACTTACCGATTTCTGCTTCTGCTTAGCTACAGCAGCATGGAAAAGAAACAAAGAACAACAAAGCATGCATGTTATTGGCTTGTCAAAGGACGCAGACAGTTAACAGGACTAGAAATGTGACGCAGTGCAGGTGAGCAGGTGGACAGATGGGAGCTTGGAAGTTGGTGTTACCTTCTTAAAGAAGGGCATTCTTTTCTCTTTGGAGTGGGGTGATGTTACACTGTTTGCACTGGGTTTGGGGGAGCGATGGTTTGCTGGAATATCATTTTCTTCTGCATCTAAGCCAGTGGCATCTATGTCTATAGCTATATACAGACAAACAATTCAGAATTATCAGATGACAGGGAAAGTAAAGATAGGTTAAAAAGGAAATAACAGGTAAAGAAAAATAAAACTGTCCAGAGTAATAAATAAATAAAAAATAAAAAATCAACCATGAGTACAAAACACAATAAAACAAAGGGAAAAATTTAAAGGTGCAGTACATTAGGATTAGAAGACAGAAGGCAATCTGTAACAGCTACTATAACATTTCCTCCGATCCCCTTTTACACAGCTACATTAGACATACACAGAATTACTCTTATGAAACAAAGCAATGGCCAAGTTCATTCTTGTTACACCAGTGTAAACCCAAACTAGTTCACTGAAATAGATAAGACTTTCACCAATGTAAACACAGAACTTGGCCAACAACATTTGAAGTACTTTATAGCAGTGAACACTTAATTCAAAATGGGTATCGTTAACTGAAATTTGAAATGTCACTAGCATGTCTATAGGAAATTAAGAAACAGAAGAAAAATCACTTTTGAAGAGAAAACCAGCCTGATACTGGTATAATAATATCTACATTTATCTTGGGGTGGACTACAATTGGCATTTTTAACCATTTTAACAGTAGCCATAAGATCCATTTATTAGAAATAATAAAACCAGACCTACTAATAGTGAAAACTAAAAAGAATGGGTAGCAGAAGAGAGGAAATTGATCCCAGCTTGTCTCAGAGACCTGGATCCTGTTGTAAAGAGTGAGGATGTAGGCAGAGCAAAATGGAAGTGAATACAATAAACCACTGCTGTTCAACCTCTGCACCAAAACAACACACAGCACACAACGTTTATGCCGTAAATATAAAATATTTACCCTCTTTACTGAAGAAGTAAAAACAGTTTAAGCAAAAATCATAATGGACTCAGAAATAAATACATTTTCAAAACACAAAGCCATGTTATCCTGAATGCTTGAGTCCAACAGATACCTGCCAGCTACGTCCGAAACCAAAACAAACCAAACAAAAAAACCCTTCTTGTTTACAATGCTAAATGCTGATCTTAAGTTTGTCTTCAGAAAGCAAGTACATACATAAAAGCGATCCACAAACATGCTGTACAACATGACCCTTGTGTGTAAAGATCTTACCCACCTCTTGACACACTCTGGTAATGCATGTTTATCTTGTTGAGCCATTATGTTGAACTGAATCTAAATCTAAATACATCTATAAGCAGTATCATTTGCATTGACTTTATCCAAACCCATAATTAATCATTTCAAACTATTATGGAACCACCTTAGTGACCTGCTTTCAGCTGCTTGATGCGTAGGACATCAACTAATACAGCAGCATGTGCTATTAAACTATGCAACAAATAAATATTTCTGTCAAGCCCACGTGCAGCTACTGATTTAAGAGACACTTGGGACAGTGATCTCTTCTATTTGAGTAAAGTGTATTTTCTCATTTGAATTATCCACAGATCTAACGCCACGAAGCCTGACAATCCCTGAGTTACAAAACTGTGTCTTTGAGCCTGCCCTTGCCAGGAAAGACTGTGAGTAGATCCACACCATGTTTATATACTCCTGCTCCTAAAAACAGCCACAGAAATCACATAACATTTTCTTCTAGCCACACTGTTCCTTCATCCTCTTCGTAAGTATAAAAAGAAGATATTATCTTTTCTTGAATACAGGCCAGCAGAGATGCTATAAATCACTCCTAGTAAAGCATATTAAAACTCCTTCAGTTCTACATTCAACTAAAATAATCAGTAAAGAAAAACCAGGGTTGTTACGTTTGTCCTGTATAAAAGAAATGCAGCATTTGGTCAGCTAGATATCAATATCTCCTTTTTTCATTCTCAGTCTTCACACTATGTAACATCTTCCGTGATAGTTCTTTTACTGTTAATTATCTTTAGTTCACTGGGATTTTTTAAAGGACATTTTCACCATTATCCTCATTCTGTTTGGTGGTCCATGAAGATTGTATGGATTGATTATATATATATTGATAATAATGATTATATATATATTGATAGTATTGATTACTTAAATGGCTATGAGCCTCCTTTTCATTTGTTTTTCACTGGTTCTTCATCTTGTTTGGGTTTTGGTTTTGTTGCACTAGTTTATGTAGGAAAAAAAATCCCTGACTCAAAGTCAAAAAATAAAGTTAACTTACTCAGTTAAAATCTCTTAATTTCATTAAATAATTTATGTATTTGTCATTTTCATTTTTTTACTTTCAAAAAGAGGAGGCCTGGGTATAATAATTGAACTGTACTTCAGAGTAATTTGAATTCTTGTGTAGTCACAAACTATGACTCTTTCACCCTTCTTGGGATGTCTTAAGATAAACAAAATAACTACTGCAGACCCAAACCTTTAAGATCACAGAATAAGCTAATGCGCACTATTCATAAATATTCTCCAAATCTTCAAGGTAACTGAATAAGATTTACCAGATTTCCTTCTTTCTCCAGAAAACCATGTTTCTGAAAACTACTGTCTGAAGAAATGATTCAATGCAATGAAAATTACAGGATGGCTAGCAATCAGTCAGTTGGTAACCTAAGTATGCTATCAGTTCTCTTACAACATGAATGTTCTGTGCAACATTTTGGAAATTTCGTATGTACTGATCTCCAAGTGTTTTTAGGATACAAAAGAATATTATAGCATTTCAGATGCTCTAACTATAAAATTACAACATAGTCCATGGACAATTTTACTGCAAAGATGCAGCTGTTGAAAAGGTGGGCCTTAACAGTAAATATGACTGTTTAAAGCCATCGTAAAATAAAAGATGAAGGTAGGTTCTACAGACTTGTGATGAACACATATTAGTAAACTAAAAATATATTTGAAAAAAAAAAGCAACAGAGGTAGGGAACTTAAGTGGAATTTTGATAAACAAACTGCAGTTGTAATGAAGTTGGTTGTTACAAACAAATTCATGGTTTCACAAGAAAGACAGATATATTTTTCAATTAATTTAATCAAATGAAGCTACTACCATAGCTTGATTGAATTCCTCTGTCTCTCTCTTAATGTCTATGTAAATACTTTAAAATCTTCAGGTTCATTTTAAGATGCCTGGCTCTGTAGGCCAGGCTCCGTATAAACTAATATGATTGGAAAATACATGTCTTTGCCTCCCTAGACAAGGCACTAGTAACATTCACTAATATTGTCTGGTTTTAGGTATTCAAAATGTACATTTTCTCTCTCAGGAGAAGACAAAACATTCAGCAATGCAGCATCTGAATTTAGTAGATTTTTTTTTTTTTTTTTTTTTTTTTGGTAATCTTCTGCTATGGTTTTTTCAAGGAGCTAATGCCACTTTCCTCCACCAAGTCTCCATGTATTTGCTTCATACCTCTTGAATCCAACCTAAGTTAAATGTCTGTTGATGCTCTAAATACAAAACAGTATTTGTGAAAAATTTGTCAGAAAAGGCAAAAAATACGCTAGAATTATGTGAAGCACACCCTCATTATCAGAACTGTGAAACTAAACTTTTCTGTTGTAAAATAATGCCATTCTTGATGCTACAACAGAAACCTCTTGGGAATTGTTATTCTTACTGCTGTTTCTTCTCCTGTACCAGAAGATATTTCTTGTTCAGCAGCAGTGCTAAGACCAGACCAAACCTCTAACTATCCTACTGAAACGCAGCCTCATTATTTTATCATGTCTTTGTTAAAAAACACCATGGTAAAAGCAAAGAGGGAATTTTGTGCATTAACAGCCCTATCATTGCCTGAACTTGCTGGCATTGACTCCATTACTTCAAACCTACCCAAACCAGTCTTACAGGGCAACGCAACAACCCAACCTTATCCCTATGAAGTACAGGGAATAAGAAAATAGGACTAAATATATATAAATTTTAACAGATTAGGTGCATGAGTCTGTAAACTGAAGGGTTCATGACCTACTCACCAGATGATGGAGGCGTCGATTTTCTGGAACTAGGAACGATGTCACCCAAACTGGATGAAGAGTTTCCTCCTGATTTACTGGAGTAAAGCAACAAATTAGTTTGAAGTTTCATAGCTTTCTCAGTATTTATTCTAGTTTATTTATTACTTGCCTTCTAAATGAGCTGCCAGCTAGGAGACAAACAGTGTTTCTGGCAGTGGTATAAAATATACATCTTACACAAAATGTGTATACATTCTCAGAACTGAGGAACTGAAAACATCAATCATGCTCCTTGTTCTGCTGTGCAACTTCATTCTACTGCATATGCTCTCACTACCCCATGATCTTAATGCGATCCAATTACTAATATGGCTACTGATATATAATTATTAATATTATTGCTCATTACTAAAACTAATTCTTAAGCCAGTGAGCACATCTGTTTACTTTAACAGAAGAGTTATTGGTAGCTCCCTAATGAAAACGATAGTGTGTTCACGTAACATCTTTTCAATTTCATTAAAGTACAAGTTCTTTTGCTGTCTCAATACAAGGTAGCACTTGGGAAAAACAAAGTCTCTCAAATGAGGATAAAGAAACTAGTTTTATCAAGTTCTGCTTTGTGAAAACCTATCCAAGTTGTGAAAATGAAACAGTATTTTTAGTCATTTTATTTCTGTTACCATAACGAGAAAAGCACTGAAAAGAACGCAAGAAAGGCTATTTCACTCTTCAAATAATTCATGTGATACTACTAGTTTCCACTTTCTCCGTCTTAAAATATTAATAAGCACTAAGTAAATGCATTTGCGGCGTAGGACAGTGTTATCTCCAGTGAGAAGCTCTGGAGAATGGAAGCCTTTACAATTTGGAAAGGAACCAAATCACTGGGTCAGATTTGGCTGCATCAGAAGCGTCACGAGAGAAATAAGGAACCCGACATCCTCGTGCCGAGGACAGCACATCTATAGGAAAGGCATTTCACAGCACTGCAGCATCCCAGTCTCCTAGCGCAGACATGCTCTTCAAACAAAGCTGCCCTTCCTATTGAAGCAGGAAAGTCTTTCTGGCTTCCCAAGTGTTTCCCAGCTGTTTTCTCAATTCCAGGCCCATCCCATTCAGACGTACTGTCCTACATACCCAAAGGGAAGCAAGTGGCATTTGCTTCCACATATGTTAAAGTTTACCGGAAAACTACTTTATTAAGAATTCTACAGCAAAGATGACATTATTACCATCTTGCAGTATTGTTCAATACATATAGATACTGAATATTTTTATGTAATTATGGCTGCAGTCAGAGACAACAAATGACTTGACATGAAACTTCCGTCATAAAATACAGTATTCTTAAAAGCTGTATTTGAAGGCAATGAATTTGACAAGACCCAAACATTTTTTCCCTAAGAGTTAATTAACAGGCACTGGCTTCGGTTTACAAATAAATTAATCTTAACATTTTCTGTAATTTCTAAAATCAGCTTTGAAAGTGTTTAGAAATTGCGAGATCATGAAAACAAGTAAAAAATGCTAGAATTTAGGGAGATAGATTTTTAAGTAAAAAATTGTGCTTCCACATAGTAAATGCACTAACTGCAATGTATAGGCCACCACAGACTACCAATCTAAATATCTACTTTCTCTCTCAAATGCCAATGACATTAATTATATAGATAAATATTACTTCCTTCATTGATTCAAAATGTTTGTAGCTGCCATTTACAATAATTATACAGAACTATAGCATACACAGCAGTAACTTTCAAGTGTCACAGCCAATACTACTATTTTTACTGTTTTGTTGTTATTACCTGGAGTAGAATTTTCCTTGTTTTGCCTTTTGTTCATGCTGCAGCCTCATGTTTTCTAGTTTGACTGGGCTTGGTATGAATCCTATTTCACAGCCTTCTTTTACCAACCGTCCTATCCACCAGTCATTATTAAATTTCTACAGACAAAAAAAAAAAAAGTCATGCACTAAGAAATTACTGTATTTAGGATCATTTTGTTATTATTTTTAATTTGCAGCTAAGCCATTTTATGTAATTCTTCCCTGCATTTAATCACTGTACTATGTTATTATGGCAATGAAGAATTGTGGTAATATTCAGAAATACATTAATATAATTATACGTTGCAAATTATTAAAATGCTACAATACTTCAGCAGAAACCTTCCTTCAATAGACTTAATGATTCTCCCTGGCTGTTATCTCCACCTGTTTTACCATCTTTATTTTTTCTGCTTCACAGTCTTTCCCCCTCATACATGAGAGCTGCTTTTGTTCTCCCAGATATTTCTCCTTGGTGGACGCCAGAAATTTCTTCTGATCTGCTCCTGTAATAATCTATTTTTCTTATTCCTTTATATTCAGTTCTCTATTTAAAATAAAAAATACTACTTCTCAAACTCCCCCGCCTCTCTGAACTCAC
This sequence comes from Strix uralensis, assembly GCF_047716275.1. Lineage (NCBI taxonomy): Eukaryota > Metazoa > Chordata > Aves > Strigiformes > Strigidae > Strix > Strix uralensis. The sequence continues at coordinate 49,706,386 of NC_133972.1, read as the reverse complement.
TAGAATCTTCTGAAATATGACTACATTCTGCTGCTTATATATGCTCTGCCGCATACAGCTCATGTGATCTTCATCTTAAACATACTATGATAGATACACAAGGAATGATTATCTTTGGATAACTAAAAAACCTTACAATTAGACAAATGCACAAGATAGTCCAATTAACCGAATTTCAGCTCTATGAAACATGAAATAATGACTAATAACATTTATTTGTATACACAGGGGTATGTTTGTTTTGCAGACGTCTGTCAGGGCAGAACTATTTGCTTTTTCCTTTTTCATTTATTCACCATTTTTGGATGAGAATAGGTCACTTATGTATGTCCCCACATGCAATACTCTAGGAGTTCCATGGGAATAACTACTATCATATATGAATTTTGGATAATTTGGATTATTTATGAAACTGTAAGAGAACATCCAAATGGGAAGAGAAGTTGCCTTCTTAAATATGAAGCTATGAATATAGTGCATCTTTAATTATTTAATAAGTAGTTTTAACAAGTGTACAGTTAGGAGTAAAGCATGTAAAATGTGTGGGCTCTCATAAAAAGGAATTCATTTCACTGAGAATGCCACATTGGTGGATCAATGATACACAGCCTAAATTGCAGTATTATCTTTATTTTGGCTACTATTGAAATGTTGTGATGCTTTAAACAAACTTAAAGATATTTAGCTAATAAAAAATAAAGATTAAAATAAACTCACTTTTAAGCTCACAATATATAAAGGGATCTGTAACATTCATCCAATGGGATGCCTTTATGAGTAAGAATACCAACGTTTAATAGGGAGCTAATCTGGAACAGCAGTTTCTCAAAGCTGTATTAGACTGAAACTTATTATTAAAATATTAATCTTTCATTTCAGAATGCTAACTAAAGATATGCATGTGTATTTAAAATATGTTGTAGGACAATATAGGTGGAGGAAGACTATAGCAATACAGCCAATGGAGGTTGCCATTATATGGATCTGCTCTATGGTATACATGAAGTCTGCAGAAGTAGTATTATCAACCTGATAAAAGATAGATAACTAAAACCCACCATTGAAATCTGAACAGCCACTGCTTTTTTATGCTGCCCTACAGTACAACAGACTACTATACAATAACATTAATTTTACTACAATTAATAGAAATGCTAAATCCATAGGAATTTTTTTGTCATACAAAAATAAAAGCATGTGGAATTCACTCCTGCAAAGTCTCAAAGCTAAATGCTGTGTCAGTATATGAAAAGGAGGATAAGATACTTTTGTAAGTAATAATACCACACATCATAATACTTTCTAATTTTAAAGCAACACTGCATTTTATAGTCAAATATGGTTTTTTACCTTTCATCTGCATAAATAATTAAAGTTTGGACATTTCGGTTCTCCCAGCACTAACTATAGGGAGGACCAAAATTACTGAAGGAGCAGTATCTGGTGAAATACAGAGTCCTGGAGACCAAGCAGGGCATGGCCATGGAAGATGGAGGGGGAGGACACTGCTGTGCAGGGCAGGGCTGCTGCTTGGGACACCTTCCTTCCTGAAGAGATTCGATCTGCCCAGATGCACCAGCCGCTGCCAAACACAGGACCAGAGAGTCCAAGTCCAAGTCTGACTCCTTGCAGGCCCCTTCCCACCTCTCCATCCCAGCGGTGTACCCGGTCTGGGCACAGGATCCCTTCTACAGCCCAGACCTGGCCTAGCACAGCTAGACAGTCAACTTTCCTTAACTGCTTAGAGAGGTATTTTTAAAGGCAATTAACGCAGAGTGCCTGTTATATTACAACTGAAGCTGCAAAAACATTTTAATCTATTTTTCCATTCCTCAGTGCTACACTCTGCCACAGACAATATAACAACGCAGCTGAGCTAAGCTTCCTTTCGAGTCATTTCTGGAGATCCAGAAAAGTTCATGAAAATTTTCTTCCTCATTTTCAACCATGCACATTTACATTTGAGTCTAAGTTGTGCTATGAGGAAAAAAACATAAATTGTAACAGAAAATCTGCAAACACACTTTCTGGTTCATATGGAAACAGGGGAAAGACTTGATGAGAGGTCTGAGATTACCAGCCTGTTTGAAATGCAGATGGAATAGATGATATAAAATCATTTAATCTAATCAAACTGAGCTGTATTTCCAGTGCTTCCAGACTCACCAGAGAATGCTGATGGTTTATTTTTGCCAGGAGGCTTTTGTCACGAGACAGAGCAGAACAATTCTTTTGCACTATCATCAGACAGAAGACATTTCCTTCACTACATACAGTTCAAATCCAAATTATCCCTTTTTTATGTGTTTAATATATATGGAAAATTATGATCATTAGTCATCAGTATGAAGGCACTAGAAGTCCATTTCTTGTGTTTCCTTAGTCTCTGTCCACCTGTATTTCTACCTGCGTATTAGGAAAGTTTCTTGCTTCCGCAAAGCACCTGCACTAGAAGAATCACTGTGCATCATCAGTCATAACTACTGAGGGATTTTTTGATAATCTAAAATGGGGCAAAGATATAATTTCAAATGCATGGCTAAGTTGCTCTCATCATTAAGCTAACTTTCTAGTTCTTCTGCTATAAATTTCCATTTCCAGATGGACCATTTTGTGACAAAACACAATGGAATATGACCAGAAGCTGGGAAATCTCATCAAATGAGGGAATCATTCAGAAGGGAGCAGTGAGTTGCTAAGGAGGGTCTGTATGGGAAAGTTACCAAGTTATTTGGTTTGGATTGACTTGCAAGGAGCAGAGAAAGAAAGTGACTTTAGGTGTTTGAAACTGTAAAACTGAAAATTTTCAAAGCCAAACTACAGGAAAAGAAAACCAATGTAGCAAATGCAAAGCGCCTTGCTTTGCGCACCTTGAAACATCACATCAGTTCTTCAGTAGATAACCGTTAACAAACTATTGTCTGTGCCAGGGAAGTAACTTCAGTGAAAAAAATGAGACCTGAGGATTTTTGGGTCAATTGAGATTCAGTCACACAAATAAAAGAGAATCAACCCTTGGCTGCTGAATCAGAATGAACCCTCGGAGTACTAGAATGGTAAAATGCAGAAATATTGTATCATTGTATAGGCAGATGTAGATTTTTAAAGCTCTAAATAATTGATTTTTACTAGAGAAGAAAAGCACTCGCTTTCCAAACTTCATTAATTTGATTGTAAGTAATTTGTGCCACTGCTTTTATAAGAATAGTATTTCAAAGAACATTCAGTTCCTTATCTACAGCTACCTTATTTATATAACATTTGCATAGTGCTTTGACAATGTGACGTGATATCTTAATGTTAAGAAATAATAGTACCACTACTTGAATAGATCCTTAAAGAGAGATCCACTTACTCCTCTAGTTTTACTTACTTCTTTAACATGAAGAAAATCTTTAGCCTCAAATGAGATGGCCATGCCTGGGACTGGAACATCGTCATCGTGAGCTGCACTGTACCCAACATTTGTCCGAACTGCAAATGCAACAGGTTTTGTCTGCAAAACAAAAGATAAACAGCATGAAGATTTCCCTCACAAACACATATATATGCACAAACATATACAGAGAGGATGATTTCTGTAAGTTATCTTTTTACAATAACAAAAATTAAAGAACTCTCAAAGCATCCATGTAAAACACCATGGAGTGTCACATTTACTTACCTCAGTTATTTAGTATCAACACATTTGATAGAATACAAGATTTTTTCTAGATACTAGTGCTCTGAGTTCATTTGGGATAAGTCAAATCACTAATGAGAAATCATAAACCAGTTGGCAACCCATATACTATGCTCAGCTTACAGTTCTGCTACCATGCTTGCCCCGAGCTACAGAGGAGCATATGCCAGCCCCAAGTAATCTTCAGGGAAGTAACAAATTAGAAGAAGCCCCTCCAGCAGCTGCCAGTGACCCCTAAGTAAGACATCTCATGGCAGAGCCATTCTGAGAATGCAGTAATGTGCCCTCAGATCATCGGGTCATTACCAAATACCAGCCACAGACAGATTTGCTGGTTCCAATAATTCATGCTAAAACCTATGCTGGTAATTGATACCAGTGAGTTTTTTTGATACCAGGATTTTCACAAGTTTTTCAAGAGGAGATACAGGATTTTCACAAGTTTTTCAAGAGGCAGTTTCAGGAAGTCAGCGGCCCCCCTGGCCCCACAGCTGCCTCCAGCCTCCTGCACAGCTTCTCCTTCCAAGCCCCACCAGTGCTGAACACCTTTCTGCACAGGTACAGTTAAGCAGGTAGTAAAAGCTGCTATCCAGCTCAGCCCGGCCTATACCTATAGAGGGCTTCCTCTTCTCAGAAGTACACCAGAACACAGGAGAACCACCTTTATTCTGTTTATTCTACACCAAACAACACCTTGAGCTTGCTCTCCCAACAGAATATCACACAGTATCCCTGGGACGCACCGTTGTCTTACCCCAGGCTAAACTTCTAGCCAAAAATCCTCCACACTGCTTTTATGATCTAGTCTGAAGTCCCTATACATTACGGCTGGCAAAATATTTTTAAAGGCGTGAACTGAGTGTTAGAGGTGCTCAAAAATGATTGAGGAAAGCATGACATAACTTTTCATCTTAAAATATACTAAAACTTCTACCAGACAACAATTTTAGCTTTATTAGTTGGCATCCATCATCACTTTGCCTTGGCTAAAAATATAGTATTTTGCTGAGATGACAAGCAAAAAAATACCTCATTTCCTACATAAGGAACTGCTTCCATTTATTCTCAAAAAAGAGGACATGAAAATGCATCCCCTACTTCATGACAGCAAACCTGAATACTTGAAACCAAAAATCATGCTGTATTTTCTGACTACCAAAAATCCCTGCCTGCTCTATCCAGGATTACTCTGACAACTGGTATAGTGCTAGAGGACAGAAATCTGCCATATTAAAATACATGATAAAATAATGAGGGAGATATATAAATAAATCTAAAGACAATATCATGCCACTTGGCCTGGAAAGGACAGTTGGAAATAAAGGGAAAGAAGGTTCCCTGTTGTTTAATTTAGGTCTAATGTGCTATAAAAGCCACAGGGTTCCAATAAAGCAGATTTTAAAACTCCTTAAATAGGCCTGTATTTGAATGAACTACCACAGTCAAACAATTTACATCTAAGTGCACGTTCTAGGAAGGCTTTTTAATTTAGAAGGAGAAACAATAAGCTCTTTCATAACAGTGGGGTCAAGAGAGTCTCTGTGTCCAGAAGTGAAACAGGCAGTTTCAATGGAAATAAATTTTGGACAGGGACTGCAGAATGGGCTTTACGTTTATGTGGTATTCTGGATCTAAATATGTATTTGTACAAAGAGATGATTAGAAAATTATTGGAAAAGGACCTCATCCTGTCTATTCTTTCTTCTGGAATTAGTGGAAAAATCTTAAGAAAGGTTGGGTAGAAGGGCTCTAAAGACTGAAATTGGTACCATTAAACAGTCATTTATTTAAACTGGAAAGCCTATGGCAGACTAAAAAATTAAATACAACTGAATATATTTACAGGTTGAAATAACACATCCCAAGAGTTCAATGTCTTTCTCGGTGCTTAGCCACAATTAGAATATTGCAAATAATCAATTGCTTTTCTTTCCAGGTCATCTGTTCTAGAAAAAAAAAATAAATTAACAAATGAAAGTACTATGTGAAACTCAATAATAAAATAAATAGTCATTTTTTAAGTGCCTGTTTTCTTTCAACAAGGAAAATCCTATTGCTGTTAGAACATGCTGGAGATGTTACTCGATAGATATAGGTTATATAAACAACTTGATTATATTTGCGCTGTGCAAGAGAAAAAAGTTCAAATCAGAAATAATATTTAAAAAATACACAGACACAACTGATAAGTGGATCAAATTAATCCATTAAGGGGACAAAATGTAGAAAAACATGTATAACAAGAAGGAATTGCTTTAGATGAGTTTACTAGATGTTCTTACTTGCTACCATCCTGTCTTAGAAAATGATAGCCACAATTTTTTTTATATATAAAAAACCCCACAATGAAAAAACAATAGCTGGTTTAACTCATTGTGTTGGGCATCTTTCTCATACCCTGAACTCTTCCAGTGTGCTGCAAAAGGAGTTTAGGCACCTAACACAAATTTCTGGACTCCAGTATGAGAGAAAGGTATGTAAATGCTACGCACACATGTCCCTTAATAAAATCATCTTGTCATTACACAGATGAACTGTTGGAAGGGCATCAAGATAGATTATGTGTTCATGCTTACATTTTTGAAAATGGGCATTTATGAGAATGATCATCCAAAAAATAAAATTCAGTGATTCCTCCACATCAACTTAAAAACCTTGCAGTGTTGATGCAACACAGGTATGTCCACTTCCTAACAGCTCAAATTCATATCTTATTCAGCTCCTCTACAATCCTCTCAGTTGTTACTAGCACTCAGTTACCCTACGTAAAAGACAGCTAACTATTGCAGAACTAGGCATGCCACAAAGGAAAAATGTAGTCACACAGGTACTGAATTCAGTGATATCATGCATCTTCCTTAAAAATAAAATATAGCATAAATTACTGGGTTTTAACATTCATACAAAACCCCAAAACTTTCCTTAATTTAAAAATTATGGACTAACAAATTTGATGCTTTCTATGCTATTACTCACTTCAATACTGAAGATACAGATATGAATAAGCATTAAGATGTCAAATCTCCTAAACAATATTTCATAATTAAATAGTAAAGCATGAAATAAATCATTCATTGTTATTAAGAATGATCTTTTTGTAAAGCATAGTCAACTGTCATTGTAGAAATGTATCTCAGAACAAGAATAGAAATATTAAGGAACAATCTTTGCTAAACACTGATAGAGGCTATAATGTGCTTGCTTATCAATTCTCACATTTGCTATATCCTCTAGTAAATATAAAAAATGCTCAACAGAGTACTGTGACTTACTCCTAATAGTATCAGTGGATGAAAGACTTGAAAATCTCTGCTGCATTGCAACAAACAGACATCTTCAGCAAGTTAATGTCCTTGACATACTTCTTGGAAATGATCTAAAATTTCCTATTAGTGGGCAACACCTGACTACCCAAGAAAAAGAGAAAAATGGAAACTACTTCAGAACTATCTTAACATAAAAGATAAGTAGCAGGTAAAAAATCCTTTGTCATTTTCTGCTAGTGAAAAGCTAATGTAAAACTCTGAGTAGAAAAACAAAGCAGAACACTGAGCTACAGATCTTTACAGAAACAGCATGTCCCATTTTAGATACTTGTCATACTGGTAGAAAGGGAGACTGAATTACCATGGGATTAGACTACAATAATTCACCTAATTGAATATTTAAAACTAATTAATTTATAAAAGTTAAATGCTAGTCTTTTTACATAAATAAATAATTCTGAAAGTTTCAGAGAACTGTCAAATTAACTACTTTCTTCTTTTCTTGAACTACATTGTCTTGAACTAAAAAAATCCAGTTCTGTAATTAGGGTTTTATGTCAAAAAAAATCTTTTTTTTTTGACATATGCATATATCTGTTTTAAAATATAACTAGCATTTGCTTACATATTCTGAAGTTCTAAAATTAGACAGGGTCAAAACAGTTAAGCACTTTTTGTTCGTTCTCTAAATCTCCATGAAAATATGATGGCAGTTTAGCACTCAGTCAATCCACAGGCTGAACTACAAGGACAGATGCTCCCAGATGTTAAACAGTTTAACATTTCATCTCTCTCAAGAGAAACAACGTAGCCTGAAAAAGTTCCCTTATCTTCAGAATGAACATTTCCACCTTGTCTTCCTTTTTCTCCCCCGTTAAATAAAACATTCAACAGACCTAACAACCCCATAAGGAGAACCGTAACCAGACCATGAACACTACTATCATCTGTACCACCAGGACAGCAGGGAACACACTCTGGAGTGGGGTTCTTCATGAACCAATTTCAGCTTCTGATATAAACTCAGAATACAAATCAACAAAACCTTATTCACCAACTGTTAAACCAACTTTGGCTGTACGCTTTTGGTAACAGACATAAATTAAAGTGGGACTAGGGAGAACTTACTTAAAAGTAAGTTTTTCCATCTGGATCTCACATCTTCCTTTTGGTTCACAAGTTATATTCACTTCACACCTCTTCACGCCAAGCCTCATTACTAAGTCAATACTATTTACAGTATTATTATACTGTACTACTTATATTCTCTTACTCTTGTTTCATGGCTAACTTTTATTCAATGCATGCATGAGCATTTGTACATTGTCTCTGTCTCAGTCAATTTGTCAGTTTAAATAAGTTTGCACCTGCTTGGTTGAATTTGTATTCGAGAAATATATCACCCAATAACAGAGCAAAATAATACAATCTGTTTTCTAGTAATGTACTTACAACATGTCAGGACCCTTTTTTTCCTGTAACTCATTTCAGACTTTTTATGCTGTGCCATAAACCCAGTGGATGCAGCCCCTGGGGATCCCAGCCAAGCAGGCGAATTTCTGACACAAAATTTGCTCACAGAACGGGTCATCTCCCTCATGGCCACTAATTTTGGGAATGTTGCTTGATAATCGAGGCATCTCTATTCCCCATCCACTATCAGAATGTAGAAAACCAGATTAGAGCATTCTTCAAACCATTTTCATTTACATCTGAGGTTGTCCTATGTGAAGCAATGACTATGACTACAGAAATTCAAGCAAGGCTTAAGGCTGCCTTTGCTTTCTTCAGCAGTAGGTGATGAGGATCTGGGGTCTCTGATACAACTAATTTCTCACTCTATTACATCTTTTCCACAGTAGACGTACACTGCATTTACACCAGTTTAAATGAAACCAGAATGCTAAGCAGAACGCATCTTTTATGAAGGCAATGCCAGCTAAGTCAAGAACTGACTCAGAAAATTACTTCAGTTATCATTTTGACAAAGTGCTTGTTGAAGTTGGCATCAGTGTTAAAGTTCGGAAAATTTGTCTCAAAGCAAGTCTTATCCCTTACTATTTCTACATAATGCCATGAATCCTTCATCATATCCACTTTTCAAAGATGCCTGTAACCTTATCCTGAAAGCAAGGAATTATTTTTCTCTTGGGTAATGAATATAACGGGTCTCTCTCAAAACACTACTAGCTTTACACTGATGAAAATTTAAAACACCACACAATTTTTTTTAGATGAAGAAAGATGATACTACTACTGAACTTTTCATTAGTAGTCTTGGTAGGGAATAAATATGTCAGGTCATGACCTGTGTTTGGCACTATTTCCACAGAGTAGCCCTGTACATAGTATTTGGGCCATAAGCAATATTAATACCCCCCACAGGACAAAGATCAATAGCAATGTAATGGCCTGATAACTGGCATCTTAATTAATTGAGCTACTCAACGATTTTTTTGGGTCAGTCTTCACTTGCAAGGGCTCCAGCCATAAAATGCCAAGTTGCAGAAGGTAAAGGTGGGTATTGGGAGAAGGAAGAACTGCCCACTGTAGGAGAAGATCAGGCTTGAGACCATCTAAGGAACCTGAAGGTGCACAAGTCCATAGGACCTGATGAGATGCATCAGAGGGTCCTGAGGGAACTGGTGGATAGAGTGGCTAAGCCACCATATTTGAGAAGTTGTGGCAGTCCAGTGAAGTTCTGCTGATTGGAAAAGGGGAAACATAACCCCCATTTTTAAAAAGAGGGAAAAAGAAGACCCAGAGAACTACAGGTCAGTCAGTCTCACCTCTGCACCCAGTAAGTTCATGGAGTGGATCCTCCTGGAAACTATGCTAGGGTACATGGAAAATCAGGAGGTGATTGGTGACAGCCAACAGGGCTTCACTAAGGGTCAAATCGTGCCTGACAAATGTGGTGGCCTTCTACAACAGTGTTACAGTGTTGGTGGATAAGGGAAGAGCAACTGATGTCATCTACCTGGACTTGTGCAAAGCATCTGACACTGTCCCACACGACATCCTTGTCTCTAAATTGGAGAGATGTTGAATTGATGGATGGAGCACTCAGTGGATAAGGAACTGGCTGGATGGTTGCACTCGAAGACTTGTGGTCAAGGGCTCAACATCCAAGTGGAGAGCAGTGACGAGTGGCGTTCTTTAGGTGTCATTATTGGGACCGTCGCTGTTTAACATCTTTGTTGGTGACACAGACATGTGGGATTGAGTTGGCAATTTTGACGATGATACCAAGCTGCATGGTGCGGTTGACACGCTGGAGGGAAGGGATGCCATCCAGAGGGACCTGGAGAGGCTTGAGGGGGCCCATGCAAACCTCATGAAGTTCAATGATGCCAAGAACAAGGTCCTGCATATGGGTCGGGGCAATCCTAAGCACAAATACAGGCTGGGCAAGGAGTGGATTTAGAGCAGCCCTGCAGAGAAGGACTTGGGGGTATTGGTGGATGTAAAACTGACTGAGCCAGCAATGTGCACTTGCAACCCAGAAAGCCAAATGCATTCCGGGCTGCATCAAGAGAAGCGTGGCCAGCAGGTCGAGAGAAGGGATTCTCCCCCTCTACTCCGCTCTTGTAAGACCCCACCTGCAGCACTGCATCCAGCTCTGGGGCACCCAGCATAAGAAAGTCATCGACCTGCTCAAGCAGGTTCAGAGGAGGGCCATGAAGATCATTGAGGGGCTGGACAACCCCCTTATGAGGACAGGCTGAGAGAGTTGGGGTTGCTCAGCCTGCGGAAGAGAAGGCTCTGGAGAGACCTTATAGCAGCCTTCCAGTAGTTAAAGGGGGCTACAGGAAAGATGGGGAGGGACTCTTTATCAGGGAGTGCAGGGATAGGAAGAGGGGTAATGGTTTTAAACTGAAAGAGAGTAGATTTAGATTAGCTATAAGGAAGAAATTCTTCACTGTGAGGGTGGTGAGGCACTGGAACAGGTTGCCCAGAGAAGTTGTGTATGCCTCCTCCCTGGAAGTGTTCAAGGCCAGGTTGGACGGGGCTTTGAGCAACCTGGACTAGTGGAAGGTGTCCCTGCCCATGGCAGGGGAGTTGGAACAAGATGATCTTTAAGGTCCCTTCCAACCCAAACCATTCTATGATTCTATGATTTTGCCCTGCTGTTGACAGAGTCAAATATATAAAGCAAAAACAGTTCAAAACCTAGATGTTTTACAGAATTACATGATTTTCATGATTATTCTAAAGACGTTTACAATGTTATGAAATATATAATATCACAAAAGCATCTCAAGAATGGAAAAATAAGAATAATAAAAGAACTTTCCTATATTTTTTATTTTGTACACTAATTTATACATCTGTTACACAAGAAACAAAAACCCACTAGAGTACGCAAACTATTCAAAGGAAATTTATGTCCTAAATGCTGATTATTGCTGGAGCCCCATTACAGATAAGGAACTGTCCAACCGCTAACAATAGCATCTGCTCAGCAATCTCATTGCTAAGAAAGCAATGACAATTCACGGGTGTTGCAATAGGAAATTGGAGTATACCTACTGTCACTAAAAGTAATGATCAATAATATGACTTCCCACCAAAGATTAGGCCTTCTTTTATTGGTGTGGATGTACATACCAAACAAGTCTGGTAGCAAAACAGAACAATTGAGGTTGGAAGGGGCCTCCAGTGTCACCTAGTCCAAGCCCTGCCCAAAGCAGGTCTGGTTAGATCAGGCTCCTCAGGGCTGTGCCGAGGCGAGTCTAGAGCACTCCAAGGACAGACCCCACAACCTCTCTCTGCATCCTGCTCCAGTATTTGACCACCCTCAGAGTAAAAAAAAAAACATACAGGAATTATGGTTCACTCATATATCTATGAGTGAGGGACATAAAAATCTATAATGAACAACAAATACTGGATTTTATATTCCAGTACAAGGAAAATGATGTGTTATTATAAGTGGAAATCACCAATTTCCAGTTTTAATTGCAAGTGGTCTAAAAAGAGGGGGTTTTTCAACCACTAGATTGTGTGCGTGTGTGTGTCATATACTTATTTCTGATTAAGACAGAAGTTGTATTACTTTCCTACAGCAGATAGAACTGCCTGAGGCTCATGTCTTGGATCAGTGTCTCCCTGTGCCAGGTGCTGTACTCAGCACTTCCAACAAAGTGAAGGAGCTGAAAAACTACCGTACAGTGGGAGAACAAAACACAATAAAATTGTAGCTAATAAGTAACAGCTTAAGTATAACAATGGTATAATGAGATTCAAACTCTTCTGAATTATTAAGGCTTTTGATAGCATGGATCTCTCCTGAGGGATCTGGGAGACAAGTGGTCAGCCAGAACATATAGTTCTGGAGCCAAACTTCATTACTGACTCAGGCACTGAGATATTACTTGATCTGAGTACATGTGACCGTGTATTTTCAAAACTATGGCAATGTGAACTATGTCCAGCCATTACCAGTGCTTGAACTACTACATTACAAAGGGTTGGGTCACCAAATTCTTGCCTAGGAAACATCACAACTGCTGCTCTCTGGTGCCTGACACTAACGTGCACCCTCCTGCAAGAACAGACAGAAAGGAAACATGAGCATTATACAAGCCACCACCACGATCAGCCTTCCTCTTCGACTCCAAGCAGGCTGTAAATGTCACTGCATGGAAAGTCAGCTATTACAGCTTAAGTGTGATGTTCCTTAGGATTGAGGCCCACTGGTGAAATTCCCTGAGGAAATCTTTGAATCCTTCCAGTTCCTTGGTATCCCTGCTACAGCAATGCCTGCTCTCAATACTAAAGAAGGAAAATTTAACATATCCAGCTAGTACAAAAGAGAGTCTGCCAGATCCATTTTTTCTTAACAATAGGTAGGCTTAAGAGAAATTTTTTTTGTCCTCTCGTACTCTCTAGAGATACTTTTGTTACTATTTTAGCTCATCTTCACACACAGCTTGAAAGTCATGCTTCCTACTTCCTTTTACGAAATTGTATTTGAATAGAGAGTCACCGATGTCGGTTTACATTCAGCTCAGGAGGCAGCAAAGACTGAAATAGCTTTAGTGACGCACACGGAGCTTTCTCATATGAGCGGGGTCTTTTTTTATTAGAGCATAATGCCAAAACTCATTGGTGGCCATGTGTTGTCTGCATGCAAGCGTGCCAGAAAGGTGGCTCTTTGGTACCACCCACCTGGGGAGTTAACGGGAACAACTGGAAACAGGCATAGCTGAAAAAGTCTGTTTGTGCTTACTGAAAACATGCTTATTCTGGCAGCATAAGCCAGCAGATGAAAACTGTCGTTTGCAATAAAAATACTGTGCTGGGATTTCAAGTTCTTTTTTTCAATGTCACAAGTGAGGACATTTTATGCTTATGAGACATTTTAAGCTTATGAGACAGCATTTTAGTAGATCTTAGCTTTTTGGCTAAATTGAGTTTCACATAGAGAAAAGATCTGCAGTAACATTTTCAGGCTACGCACAAACAAAAATTCTCCAGGAAAAGCATAAATCTGTGATACAGCAAGCTAAAGTAAACACTAAATAAATCAACAGTGCAATGGCTGGTTAAAAATGTAGATACTGTTATCAAAAGGTCCTTAAAATAGCTGTATCACTGAAAATGTTTCTTAATTATTATGCATCCAAGTTTTATTGCTACTTCCAATATTTAAATTTTGCACTTCATCTTTTCAACTGGATCAGAAAGTTTCTATGACTGCTAGAGCAAAAGATCAATGTTGTTAAAATTTTACACTTTTACATTAAATGTTAAGCATGTGTTTTCTAAAAAACTATGCTGAAAAATTCTTCTTTTATTAGAGACATATATTTTGTAGCTAGACTGCTCTATTTCCAGGAGTTATATGAATATATGTTCCAAGGATGATATTTTTGAGTTTGAAAAGTCAAATGTTGTATTAGCTCATAACTAATACGCTGAATGAAAACTGAGAAGTTATGTCAGCACATGGCAAACACTACAGCTGACTCAATGCTCCTGCCCCCTTCACATATTACATTTTATGGTCATAGCTTATGTTATCCTACTCTTCAACTGAGTACCTATTGTTTCTGTAGGTCTTGCATCCTCTGAGATACTTCTCATATGTAAATTCAAATGGAATCTCTACTACAAATCTCCCTGACAGCCTAGATACGTACAGAAATTATAACACATAGCACATTCATTTAAAGCTGTGCTAAAAGAACATTTATTTAAGTTGAAAGTTAAACATCCCAAACTTAGGAAAAGTGAAAATTGAGGTACCTTTAACTTAGGGGAACAGTGATGGTATCTTTAACTTAGCCCTCACTATGCACAGTATTATGGTACAATCATTAACTTCATATATTCTCCCTTGCCTCAGTACTACATCTTGCTTGCACACAGGAAGGATCTCCCCTTGTGACAGATCAAGAATATACGAAACACAAGGAGCTCTCTATAGTATCCTATACTCCTCCAATAGATTATTTTTTGCCATCAAAGAGTGAGGCTTACCCAGTTCAACAGAGAAAGGCAAGCAGTCTCTAAGGGATGATTTCTCTCTCTTAAAATGGCATGAATCACCTTTTTGCCTCTCCCTATCCCCCAAGCAGAGAACTAAAGCACCAATCCCTAGTTATCCAGGCATACCAAATCCTACCCACTATTAAGTGTTATGGATGGATGGTTTCTTAAAATTTTTCACTCAACATTAATGGAAATTTTTGATCTCAATCTGTGACTTAGCAGCCCAGCTGCAACACTATAAGGCCAAATAAATGCTTGCACAGCATTCAGATAGCTTCTGCACAAGGCCCCACAAAACCAAGAAATCATTAGAGAGGTGAATACTTCTCTCTTTTTAATATGCAATAAATACAACACTGGACCACTACAAGAAAGAGAACAAGAAAGGAGAAACAAAATAACCAACAACTAGTTGTTAAATATAATCAGACTATAGAGTAAAGACTATAGCATTATATATCTTCACAGGAAAGTTAAGCTAGCACAAACCCCTTTACATCTTTCATTTTGTAGCTCTGGAGTACCTGATATGGTATACTTAGTTTGGGGTTTTTTTATTTAATTTTGTGTGTGTATGTGCAGTTTTCTACATTTAAATAAAACAAACAACAAAAAGATCACTTAAGTAATACATTTCTAGTGTCACGCTGACATTTTCAAGCACCATCAGTACAACTGAAATCTTTATATCCACTGCCAAAAACTCCTTGCAACTTCAATCACAAAATTAACAGACTGCAAACAGTTTAATATTCTGTAAGAGAAATAGCACTAGAGTTGAGGCACACTTTTGGCTGTGCTCTTCTCAAATATTCACTGAAAGCAGAACAACTGTGAGACTTGGGAACTAGAGATATTTAAAGCAAAGCTAATCAGAAACGTAGTTTTATCTGAAATTTTGCTCTTTTTTTTTTTTGCCTTTTTTTTTTTTTTAAATAAAGTTTACCTGAAGCTGATACTAGCATATAAAATTTTGGCAGAATGACAAACAAAGTAAGAATAAATTATATATCACTAACTTATTCTATTATAATTCTCCTCCACCTATTGCAATTCTCCTTTTGCCCTTTGGGCAAAACCACACATCTTGAGTTCTCAGCCTGGCCATCACTGTGGCTGTGCACATCTAGGAGACCATTGAGCACTACCCCTGCCCCTTCTGTTTGCATGGAAGAGTTCCCAGGAGGTTAGCTGTTGCACTGCAGTTCTCCTGTCCCGTTATAGGAAGAGTCATGGCCTTGCCCGTATGTTCTGGAGACCCTTTTCTTCCAGAAAATCCTCCAAAGATTTAGAATTAAGTTAGAGCAGCACTAGGGCTTCTCTGACATAAGCCAGGAACCAAGCAGAATCATACAGAGGAGAAGCCAGCATAAGAGTGGCTAAAAATGAGGCTTTGGGGCATTCTTTGTCTGAGCCATGCCAAGAGCAGCCCATAATCAGGGCCTAAAGATTTAGGAGAGTTCTCATCCCATTTCTGTCCAAAAACACTCTCTCACAGTAATGTGTTACAAATGGAATTGCTTCTCTTCAATATTTTCTAATATTCTTATTTACTTTTCCTTAAGACATCTCATTTGGATTCCTTGCTTGGAGCACAAGATAAAACAGGTTTCCTGGTGGGTGTATGAGATGCAAGAGTGAAGTGCTGTGATGATGATATCCTTGCAGAATATATTATACAGCTGGTGCACAGCTAGTCATCTAGCCAGCAGATGAAACAGTAGCTGGCAATAAACCTTACTCTTGTTATAGCTGTGGAGCTGCTAAGGTTTAATTCCAGGTTGGACGCAGCAAGAGTTATTACAAAAGCATGAAATAAAATGACACAGAATTGTAACAATTTTATCTTTGTAAGAGAAAGGGACACAGCATCAAGATGCAAAGTGATGTTAAGAATTCTAATTTGGGTTTCTAGGCATTTTCAATTTACTCTATTTTCTTCAGCTCAGTGGACTGAATTTTCTGTGGGTATACAGGGATATACTTCCTTAGGTTGAACCAAAACAAGTGGAGCAGCCCATGCTCAGGGAATCAACCTTAGCAAGACATACCCTTGTATGATACAACTGCCTATCTACACAGTTGTTTTAACGACAGACAGCAGGTATTACACATACTAGCATCCTATTTATAAGCAGCTGTCATTTACATGCTCAACATTACACAGGGCTTTACATGCCTTCACCTGCTGTTGCAACAGGTTCTCCGGGAAGGAAACTGCCCCTGGTGTGAGACTCAGCCCTTCTCCCTTCCAACCCCTAAATTGTCTTCCCCTTTGTTTTGTAGTGCTTAGATTGTATTAGAGAAACCCAAAATTTAGTTTCTTTCTCATCGTCACATACTGTAGAGGGAAGAACACCCAGAGAAGGACAATGCTCATCAGGGAACACCATCACTTTTCCAGCTGGCTCCCCCTATACTTTCTTCCTCTCTTTCTCTCCTCTGTTTCTTTCTTATTTTTCCTCCAAAGCACCTTTCACTATAAAGAGTTGATGTATGCCATCAACTGTGGATCTGGTGGTACAGCTTTGTGCATGCAAGTGTGCCTCAGTACCCTTTGTGCATCAATGCCATTTACATGCAACATAAATAATTAGTGGACAGTAAATACGGTTTGCTAATAAGCAACTAAAACTCTGCATACTTTACAGCTTCTAAAAGAACAATTTTAAAATTCTGTATCTTTCCTCTAGTATCAAAATTATATAAAATCCATGGCTATACTCCAAGGAGATCTGCAATCCTTTCTGAATTACTGGTAGTCAACCAGAAGGTTGCAAATGGCCGTTATGGCATAACTCATGTGCACAAAGTGACACTGGGGATACAGGAAAACAGATGGTAGAATTCTGCTCATTGTTTATTTTTTTAAACTTAATTTTATTAATAGCCGTATTCCATTTCCATATTTACTTAAAGAAATTAAGAGACTGGAGTGAAGCTTAAAAGTAGAATATTAAACTGCAATGTTCTTAAAACATTCTGGTTTTTTGAATAAAACTTTTTACAAGATATGGAGAATGGAGAGACAAAATAAAATCAGTAGGTATTATTTAAATAATGTATTTTAATCTTGTTTTACATTGATATTTCATCCCAAATATATACACTTCTTTGCTAGTGTGAATAACTTTTTTAATTGGTTGATTGGTATCAAATTCAAGATTTCTAGTACTTGTTTTTATAGCTTTGTTCATTTTTTTGAGTCAGACATTGGAAGACAAAGCATGCTTTACTGGTTTTCATCTACAGTGAATTCTCTTCTGCCTAATGGGAGTAAAAACTACATAAAATGAATAAATATAAACACAATATTAATGTGGATTTTTAATTTTTATATTACTTTAATGCAACATTAGCTTAAGTTTTAAAATATTCATTGTAAAGTAACACCTATTTAATACAGTGCATGACATCATGATGGGTTTATACAGGTGAGTTTCACATGAAACAATACACAGTGTATGTAATTAATCACCATCCTTTCATCTGTTAAAAACTGAAGACAACTAACTCATCTGTTTACATGTCACTAAACAATTTACACAAATTTTTTGCTGTCACTTTGTCTTCTCACCAATATGGTAACTGAAAGCAACTGAAAGTCCACTGCATAACAAAAATCATGCCTTAATTAACAAAACAGAGTTGTGTGATAATTTGCATAATTAGAATTTACATGAAGGAGATAGCATTTTCTGGAAAGGAAAAGAAAGATGTTTCCTAGCATAACAAATATGTAGACCTTCTCTAAGGTTCAGAATGTACTGTGAGGTAGACAGTTGAAAGTCTCTGATTTAAAGATAAAATTAAAGGGGGAAAAAAAAAAAAGGAAGCCCAGAAAGGGAAACGGAAAAGACATGTTATAAGCAATCAAGTCTGGTGAAGATGATAAGGGTTTTATTCAAATAATTACCAATCATCTAAAGACAGGTCATTGTCTTAATGGCATATTTAAACTATGTAGACTTTTACTGAGAATGCAGTCAAGCAGGGTAAGAGTAACACCTTTGAATGTACTGGAAACCACAACTGGGGAAAACAAAATAAAAAGGGCTCTTCTAGGTTTGTTTCTAACCAATTGGTAGAAACTGTTCAAGAACATGAAAGTGGAAAGAAACAAGTGCTTATGAAACAGAACAACTCACCAACAGCAAGGAAAGAGTGATAACACGAGAATGAGTAACACGGAAAGTGATTTTAATATAGTTTCAGTGTATTCTCAGGTATAACTGCTTCCCATGGGAAGCAGTTCTCAAGATAAAAATTAGTTCAGGAAGCTGACATGTCCTCAGTGAAATAATATTAAGGGCACAAGCACAAACTAACCTATATGGAAAAAGATAGAAAGTACATAACCTGAAATTTAAGAAAGAATACTAAAGGGGAAATTAATATGAATACAATAGAAACAACAAAAAGGGGGAAAAAAAACAGCATAAAATTATATACAATTAGTTAGCAATATTAAAAATATCTTCTCCTCCTGCTTTTAATGTATATTAATAGTAAAAAGAAGATCAAGAAAAGATTTCTCTCACCCAAATAAAAAAATCTAAAACTATGTTCCTGACAAAGCAGAAATACCACGGATATTTGGTTCAGCCTTCAATTTTCTAAAAGTTCGATATTACTTCATATTTAAAGGGGAAAAAAACCAAGAAAAAAACCCAACCAAACAAACTAAAAAAACAAACCCAAAAAACCACACTGATGATGAAGGAGTAAAAATTAAGGGTAGATAAAGAAAAGCACAGGTGAGGCAAAGGTTTTATAAAACTCCAGCTATAGTATAGTTTGCTCTGGCGATCTTTGAGCCATAGTAAGTGGGAAACAGGACTATGACAAAGGGAAGAACAGTCGAGCTAACTTCAGTTTCTAGAAAAACATAAAATAAAAAGCTTATGCAGAGAAAGCAGAAGATAAGGAAAAACTCTATAACAAATTATGACACACAGCCCTAACTCCTTTCTACAGGAGAATACACAGACAGACAGCAAAGAACCCTCTCTCTGCTGGACTGACTGATGCTCTGAACTTTGTTCCCCTAACAGTCTCACAAGAAAGCTTTAAAAGTGTTGCTGAAATAAGGGGACTGCACAATGGATTGGAAAAGTTAACGGTAGGTTGCTATCAAATATGTAAGATGGATTAATTTATTTTCAGCAGCTTTGTATCCCTTGTCCATTAGTATTCAGTATGTCCACTAACTATTGGGGTGATGGGAACAGAATGACCTTCTTAAATCTACAGATTATACTGAACTGACAGAAACTAATAGAACTGTGGTAGAAAGCAGCAAGACTTCAAAACTGTATTTCTAAACTGGAAGAATGATCCAAATGAAAAACAGACCACAGTTGAATCAGGAAAGCTGATGACCAGACAGCAGTCATCGACTCCATAAGTACAAAACGTTTAACTGACTCGACGGTTGTCCTCATGGCAGTATTTAAGGACTGGATCACAATTAGAAGTGACTGTCATACATGCCTGAAAGACAGTACACCATAGTAGATGACCTGGTAAAATACAGCCCACGTGGCCCAGTACAATCTTTTCACATGATTCAAGAGGGGCTGGGGCCTGCACCATCATGGCACGGTGCTTCAAGAGGGTGTAGGAAGAAGAGAAATGGTTTGGACAGGAACAGCAATCATGATTAGAGGTGTAGAAAACAGCAAGGAGGACACAGAAAGATTACTTATTTCCTAAGTGCCAGAGGTTTTAAGAGTAAGTTAAACAAATACCTAAAAGGAATTGCTTAGGTACAACTCATCCTGAGCTGATGTAGAAGAACAGACTTCTTGGGAATGCCTTGAAATCCCTTTAAGTCTTAATTTAATTTTACAGTGTGAGCTCTTTCACATTTACATAAGTTTATTTTAAAAACCAAAATATGTCAATCTTATTAAACTCATTTAATCTTAGATTTTATCTCCAGTCTTTGTCAGCTATTATGTGAAAAGTGTGATCATTTAACACTACTTAAATATTACACCAAAAAAAAAAAAGAACAAGAAAAAAAAACCCAGCAGGAAGATGAACAGCAACCACCAGGCAATGGACTGTAGAACTTAACATTCACAGAACACTCGAAGTTTCTCTCTGTTTCACTACTTCCACATGCTTGGTCAAACTCATGCTGGACTTCATGGAGTCACCAGCACAGCTAATCTCTTCTCTCTTGTACATCTCATAGTATTGTTTTCCATGAACAAAGATATTTCTAGTGAATTATTTTTTACCTGTTTTTTGTCCCCAAAGCAAACAGATAGGCTCTATATACATATATATTGGGTTAGTTAATTATCCTTTTCTGGTATTCTAAACTTCTCACGTGTTTATTAATGTGGCATCTAAGTGTTATATATTAAAATTCGTAAAAGCGTTTATATGCAGCTCACAATGGCAATATGCAGGCAGGGAGAGAAGCATAAAAAAAGACCCAGAGTGACAGAAGGAAATATTTTTTATCTTGGATCCTAAAAGAGACAAGGAGGGATTTATTTCATCTGAAAAAGTTCCTAAGTTGCTAGGCAAAAAACAAGCCTTAAGGAAAAGACCAATCCTACTCAGGGCAGAAGTCACCTTTCACATTTTGAGTTTTCTCAATTTCATTAAGTTCATTGTTCTAGTTTTAAATAGTTTAGGGAGTTTTGAGGAGACTTTCAGGTTCAGATTTCAGGAAGACTTTTTTGTTTTGTTCCTGTCACTGTGGTAAGACGGACAAGAGAGGACCATGGCAAAGGACCTAAGTCACCAGAAAGAAGAGTCAAGTCCTTGCGTGCATGTAGATTGCTCCTACAAGAAGAGCTGACCAAGGCCTATTTGCTGCAACTGCTGCTCAGGTCAGACAGTGACGGTGCCAACTGTAGAAGGCACAGCTGTAGAATATAGACCCAGGAGAGATGGAAGGAGCTGCAACCCAGGTGTCTCGAGTAGTGAATATGGTACATCATCTAGGGAGGAGTGAGACGGCACACAGGCCAAACACCTATATATTCATCACTTCTAGACAACCCAGATCATGAGACGCCACAAATGACTTTACTGACAGAGAGACTGAACTTCTGAGTAGTATGGCAGCTTGGAGAGAAGATATGGAAAAGAAGGAATCCCATGCAAGGGTTCTGGATGCCCTCAATGGCACTAAGCTGTTTCCCAGATACAAAAAAGTATATGCTACTAACACTTTTCTTTAATATATGAAAGGTTTGTCCACTGTATGAAACTGAGTAGAAATAGTGATGTGCTGCCTCAATAGTCAAACAAAAGGCTCTAGATGTATTTAAATGTGTCTCCAGAGGACATAGCTCACACCAGTAGTTTACACCAGAAAGTACTTCTGCCTGTGCTAGAATAGCCCTAGAGTACTATTGACTGAGTTTAAAGCAAATAAAACTGTAAGGAGGTAATTTGGGGAACTAGTTACAGTTTGTGGGGAAATCTGGGAAAGCAGCAAAGAAAGGAAGGGAAGAAAATGTAGAAGCACTTGGGCATCTTTTCTGATTGGAGAAGTAGCAAGTTAGCCTTCAGCACTGAGGTTGGTTGTAGGTAAAGGACATCACTCTGCCTTGCATGGGAGGCTGCCACACAGGCTGATGGGTGTGGGGAGGGTAACATGCCTTGGTGGGAAGCACAGGCCAAGATCCCCGACCCCATTAGGAAAAGGGTTAGATTAATACTGAAGAGACAGTCCCCTCCAGGGACACACAGGGAGCAACCCACAGAGAGAAAATGTCACTCTGTGGTAGGTCAGGTCAGGTAGCAACTTACTGAGACACAGAAAGTGTGGAAAAGTGGCCCATAAAGCCTTCCTTGATCCCTCACAATAAATGGGCTACCCGTGTTTGTAGGGAAGAGAAATAGATGAAGCCAATCATGATGATGAGCAGAAAGGTCCCAAAAAGACAGAAGCAAAGTGGGAAGTATGTCAGGAGATGGAAGCTCAAGAGAAGCCAGAAAAATAGCCAAACCTCCTGGATTGCTGAACCCAAAGGACAGTACCAGGAAGCTAACGTTAGTGTTCAGCCCTGCCCCCAGAGTCAACCCACAAAACCTAAGACACAGAGAGAAAAGCATCAGGTATCTGCTATTCCCAGGCTGGTCTCAATCCTAAAGCCACCAGACAGTGCAGTGATTTCAACACCCACGCTCCAAAGAAACAGGCAGGGAATAGGACAAGAGATGTGAGCAAGGTGGTACTCTGGAGAGGCATTTTGTTTCAGGATATCTGATGCAGGGAAGCTAACATAGGAGAGTCAGGTAACGATGCCTTGGCCTCCATAGGCCAGACAGGGAAGTGTTAGAACTTGCTGAACCAAAGCTTTTTACACCCACCAGAAACGTGACATTTAAAACACCCTTAGGACTGATAAAACTGCCACAGAGGAGTAATAAATAAATAAAAAGGCAAAGAAGAGAGAAGGAGTGAGACAGCTTAAGCTGTGAAAGAGTGTGTTAGGAGAGAAATTTATGGGACGCTGTTCTGTCACTTGTCTTTGAGCAGAGGCTGACTGAGCTCACTGTGATATTGGAAGCAGCCCCAGCACGTGAACTAGTACCACCCTGCATCACAGCACTGCTCATGGAGAAAATTACTTAAAGTAGCAGTAGATCTGGCCTTTAGCTTTACCGTGACTACTACAGAGCTCTCCCCCAACTGGCAAAAGCACAGCAGCCAGCAAAGTAAGGAGAGAGCCTGTCGCTCAAAACGTATTTTAGAATTCATTCCCTACCCTCCTTTTCCCTCTACTTTCCCCCCACCTTCAACTGTTGTGCCAAGCATTAAAAGAAGGTCATAAGTGCAAAACTGTTCACTATGTGCCTGCTCCATGCAGCTTGGCAGACCTTCTTGCTAAAATGTGTGTGTGTTAGACCCAGGGGTCACAGAGAGGAAGAAAAATCTGGTAAGTGACCAGAATCTTAAAAAGCTCAGTGTCACAATGAAATGCAGCTACTGAAGTAGCTGAGGCATTTTGAAGGACAGTTGCCTGGCCTCAGTTAGACATTTTTGTCATGCTCCCCATCCTCTCCGACCACAGGCAGGTAGGCATGAAACAACTGAATCCTGGCAAGCGCAACCCTGGGTGGCAGGGCTGGCCCTGGCTATGCTCCCAAAGTCAGAAGCAGCTGCTGGTCAGGCAGTATGTCTGCCACCCTCTGTGTCAATTGGGGATTTTTTTGTTGTATAAAACGAATAAAAAAATAAGTTTCCAATATAAAAAACCCTATCTTTCCCAGTTGTTTGCACTTCTGTGATTGGAGGTACAAAACAAACACTGTGTAACTTTGCTCATCAGTTACAATTGCAAATTGATTCCTTTTATTGATTCTCATTTTACGTTACAAGTCAAAGGCAAAAGGTATAAACAGAGTTTAAGTTGGAAGTAACATTTTTATTCCCCCTTTTTATATTCCAGCTCGGTATAATGCGTTCTGGCCATGTAACTCAATGTTCTCATAAACCCCTCGCAGCGCAACCCTTTCTGATTTACCAGCACCAGTATTATTTACTCACACTTTTTCTTCTTTTTTTTACTGCACAGGATCAAATTAGCCATTTCTGAATTCAAAAGGAATAAGAGGATATTGGGTTTATATTGGTCTTTGTATTGAAACTGTATTTTTCTTTGATTCTGACATTCAGAAGCACTGGAATTATGCGAAATCAGCAGACCAAAGGAAAAGTGTTTCTGAGGCTTTTACACTAGGTGCCCAAGGGAATGAGGTTCATGGCATCCTATTTGGAGGCTGCATGTGACTGTCCTCTGATGCTCGCCTGTGCAGCCATCCCAGAGACTATGACCTCTGCACCCAGTAAGTTCTCAGCCTTTCACACAAATTTGATAAAGCGAGTAGAAGTCTATACATAGCAAGCTCTCTTAAGTTTTGTGATGATAGGTGAGCAGGTAAAGCAAAAAAGGTGTAAACAGTGCCACTAAAGCACAAATGTCAACAACATTTTTCAGTCAATTAAAAGTCAAAGTAACCGAAAAAGAGCATTTAATTGTAGTACTGGAGAACTTTGTTTTGATGGTAGTACAGTAACATGACAACAAATAGAAATTCAGTATGAAAAAGGATCGAGGTCTACAGACTACATTTGTTATCCTAAATATCAAGTTAAGTATTAAATGTGACAAAAGGCAACATCAAGATATTCTGTGGAAAAGCTGTGTTCTTTCAAGCAACCTGTGAGAGTGTTTTTCTGCACTGTGTTACAAGCAAGCAGTGAAGAGCACACTGCCTTTCACCAGCTTAGTACATTATACCAGATTTGAGCCATTAGCATTGAAACCAACCAACGAATTTCTCAGGAAGCAGAAGCCATAGCTGACCCAGTAACCCTTGAGAGGCTTAGGAAAAGCTTAGAGCCTTTAAAAGCATAGCAGACACAACACCCGGCATATTCTCCATCATAAATACTGTTTCCTCTCTGGAAAGAGAGAATCCTACCACCACCTCAGTGAAAACATCTTGAAAGACACATCCTTCTTCTCAGAGGAGGATATTTAGTCAGACTGCTGAGAGAAGCACCATCCCATGGGACGCAGGAGGGCAGGGAACAGAGGGAGGGGACTAATTCCTGGGAAAATGCCTCATGAGGTCAGGAGACTACTGCTGATCAAGCCAAGAAAAGGGACGCAACTGTTCCCAGAAGGAAGAGGGAAGGAGCAAACAACATGAAACCTTTAACCTTTTTGTTCACCGTATCAAAGTGGTCAACCAAAGGGTAATGGTAGCTGACTAGCTTTCACATCCCACCTCACAAACCACTAAAACCCCTGGCCTTGTCATTTCTCTCCTGTCAGCATTTCATGAACTGTTTCAAGTATTCTGAAGATTTTACCTTTCCTGGGTTTTTTTTGGTTTGTTTGTTTTTTTTTTTTTTCCCAAATTATAAAGGAACTCTTCTATTACATCACACTGGCATAGGTCTGTTTACTTTTTTTTGTTCTTCATCTTACACATACATCACTGGGTGAATGAACTCAAAGCTATCAACGTCTGACTTTAAAGAAAAAAACAATCCAGTTCATTACAATGAAACTTGTACCCAGTGCCAAGAATAGAAAAAGGTCAAAAGGCCAGGAAAGTAAACTCCCATGTCAAACCAGACCTGGCATTTCTGTAAATGGGCAATGCATATGAAGGAAAGAACTAAAATCTTTCAAGGCTTAGAAATCACTACCCTTTCCTCTGCATACAGAGGACAATGAGAACATTCACACGTAACTGGAGCCTTTGAGGTGCAGGCTAAAGGGTATCCTCTGAACAGACAATATGACAATATCTTGACATTATAATAAGAAAACTGTGACTTATCTGTGACTTTTTTTTTTTTTAAAATAACATAAGCCATGGAAGATGTGTGACTTTTCTGTTCACCTTTACAGGCAACTTACATACAGGGTAACTGTGCTCCCAGACAGAAGACATAAATGAAGACAGCAATGAAGATATGCCAGTTCATGGATGATCTGCCACTCCTATGCACTTCACAAGTTCCCATCCTTAAAATGAACACTGTAGCCCTTTACACAGCATGTCTTCCCTCTTCCCACTAGGACATCCAGGAGCTCTCCAGCTTCAACTATATGCATCTTCTTGGCCCTTACAGGCCTTTTTGCAGCTTAGAGAAGTTCCCAGCAGGCTCCCGGATTTCACTGTCCTGACCCCATTCCTCCAGCTTAGGGCAAAAGCAGCAGCCAAAACCTCCATTGCTGCTTTGGCTGCCAGGCTGTGGGGGGCAAAGAACGATCCCTCTCCACTGCCCGGTCCAGATTCAGCCTTTCCAACCCAGCTGCTCTCTTTGTCTCCAGCACTCCCATTCCTCAGAAATCTCACTGACCGCTGCAGTGCTCTAAGTGCCTCCTCCCATTCGCAGTATCATATCCCTGCTCCTTCCTGGCTCCCTGGTTTCAGAGAGGATGGAAACTAATAGCACTTTCTGAGCCAAATTTCATGGTTGCAGTGTTAGACAACAAATTACTCAAGTGAAAAATGCAAGTGTGAACTGTAAAAACAACTGAAGAAACACTGTTTTTTGTCTTGTCCAAAATGCAGGTTATAAAAATCCTTACTGAACTTAAGGAAGTTCATTAATTGTGAAACAGCAAGGTGACAAAGGAGGAAGCCCAGATCCTTAGAGCATGGCCAGCTCCTGCCCGAAGGGACAGGGTGGCACAGCTGTCAGTGGGTGCTGCTCTGCAAACGTGCCCCCAGGACAGCGGCTCCCAGAGGCTGCAGTCTGCTCAGCCTCCAGGGGGGCTCATGCCTCCATATGGGGCACAAAAATCCTCACCCTCTTGTATAATTCAGCTAAAATACAAAATTGAACACACAGGATGTGCATTATGTAATTATTTAAGAAAATACTGTACAGGATCTTAACCAACAAGACTGTTTAGGGTTAAGACTAAGCAGATATTCCCACCAGAACCGTTAGGAGAGATGCTGCTCTCCAATCTCAGTTATGGCATAGGAAAGGCTGCTATGAAAACTAGCTAAGGGAAAGCAATTCAGTATCTCCTAATTTTGTAAGCAGTCCATGAATGACAGACCCTCAGCCTCTCTGCTCCTGTCATTTGACCAATTTTCTATTTCCAACATAAGAAGTGGAATTGTGCTACAGGCTGCTAATTTTTATTTCATTTACTTGTGCCAGTATGCGACTAAGCTGTACTGATCAAAAGTTATAGACTTCTTGCCTCAAATGATGCTTATAAATTGATTTGGATTAGGGAGTCATGGGTTTTAATCAAATTATCAGCAAATGACTTTTAGAAAAGTATAAGAATAGTTTTACTTAAGTTACATAAGAATTATAGCAACCACTTTCCGAAAGTTATTTTAGCTCAGAGAAAGTTAATCTTCTCAGTCTCTTGGGGGGGTGGGGAAGGGGGAAAAAAAAAAAAAAAAAAGACAAAACATGATTTTAATTCTTTAAGTAGTTTCATCCAAACCTGTAAGGAATCAGATGCTCAATTTTGCCTCTGACATGTCCTGGCAGACAACTTCTATATCTGTCAGAAAACTCCAGGAAAACTGGAAGTACAACTCATTAAGATACAATAATCTATAGGGTAAAAATCAATAGTAAAGTATCCTCTAAAGTACTATCATGACAGGAGAACATAAGTAACTAATGGACTGTTTTCAAAGTGTGATAAACTAGCTTCTTTGAAATCATATCTATTGCTAATTTAAAATAAAAATGTATTTTATAAAGATGTGATAATCAAATGAGAATGCTCAAAACAGAAAAGTCTCTTTTTTTCATTACGTTAATTCACCAGTAAAAATCTTGCATTTAATGCAATATTCTTGATTTTCAATTAGCTATCCAAGTATATGACTATATAATCAATTCCAATTTAGCAGGGTTACTGTTCCCCATTCAGTGTTACTATTTCCATTAGCAACCTCTGCAACTAATATGTAAAACATATCAATTGAGAAGGCAACTTTAATGCAATAATCGTAAATTGCCTTTCATTTGACATTAGTCTTGGAGAAAAGAATGACCAAGCATCACAAAGGGTAATTAAGAAATCACGTATATAACTTCAAGTGCAAAGATCATCGCATTGAAGAACCAGCCTCAAAGGGGAAGTTGGTAAGACAGAAATCCTCCAAGGCGGAAAAGGTAAGTCTCTTCTTTAAAAATACGAAATTACTAACATACCAAATTCTTACCAGAATAATACAAAACAAGGATGACTAGTGAGCATGCATAGACTAAGATCATGGCAAGCAGTTTCGTCTTTATGCTCCCTCTGATGTATAACCAGCTTAAAGAATGGGAGCATTTTACCATGGAAAAATGTTGCACAGGTCTAAAAGGCCACAATAAAGAAGCTTATATTGCTACTTGCATGCATTCATGATTGACTAAACCTTGAAGTTCGCAGTAGAAACTGTGAAGTCACAGGTATTAAGATCTGTGACGTGCTCTAAATATAGATAATTTAGGTCATAACTATAAGAGACAAAACCAGTCTTCTGAGATACTCCTCATGTGACACTGGTATTACTTTAAAAGGAGTATTTCTATAATAACTCTTGATTAAATATAGAAATATGAGAGCAGTGACTAAATCTAGACGCTGTATGGCTTTTCTGTAAGGCTCTTCACACAAATCTGGCTGTGCAGTCACTGGACAGACAGCACTAAGGCTGCTCACAACAAAACTGGTTTCCTTCTTGGTAACCTAAAATCTCCTTTCCAGGCATTTGTATCTTTTAAAGATGTTTTGTAGAATATTTTCAGAGATACAAACTCATTACAGAAAGAAAAAAAATAAATGAGGCTACCTATAGCTTTTGTCACAAAATGGAAATAGATACTATCATCTTTCCAAATGTCACTAATCACTTAAAATTTCACCTATTACTTTCACCATCTCCATTAATTCAGAATCCTTGAACTCATGAAATCAGTAATGTGCTGGAGTATCTAAGTTACTTGCTGAAGTCATTCAGATAAGAAGATTTGAAATGCAGAAGAGGAAGAGATGGCCACATGCACTGGGGGACAGTTTTCAAAGGCGAAACAATAAGGATCATTCACATTTCTCACCTTCCCTCCCTGTCAGCTAATGGCTTTGTGGAAGCAAGTGAGTAGTGTTGCCAATATGCATAATTTTTAAGTCTTGGATGATTTAATCCTTAAAGCCCATAAAGTCATACAATTTTATGATTTAGTTGCAATCTCAGCTTTCATTAAAACAAAGCTAATATTCTAGTCCTTAAAATTGTGAAATAAAGCTTGAAAATATTTCCCAAACCTTGCCTAAAGGCTCAAAAACTTGGGAGCACACTTAATAAATGTTATTATTCTTAGTGTTCAGCTCATGACTTCTTGAGGTCTGCAATGGGGGAAATTGTATTTACTTCTTCCATCTCCGCCCCCTTCCCTTCCCTTCCCTTCCCTTCCCTTCCCTTCCCTTCCCTTCCCTTCCCTTCCCTTCCCTTCCCTTCCCTTCCCTTCCCTTCCCTTCCCTTCCCTTCCCTTCCCTTCCCTTCCCTTCCCTTCCCTTCCCTTCCCTTCCCTTCCCTTCCCTTCCCTTCCCTTCCCCTTCCCTTCCCCTTCCCTTCCCCTTCCCCTTCCCTTCCCCTTCCCTTCCCCTTCCCTTCCCCTTCCCTTCCCCTTCCCTTCCCCTTCCCTTCCCCTTCCCTTCCCCTTCCCCTTCCCCTTCATCACAAACTACGCTTCTCAGATCTCCTAGATTTTCCTTTTCTGAAGTTCTTTGGGTTTTCTCCTTCGTCTCTCTCAAAGGGCACTCACCACATCCTCTCTCCCTTCCCCCACTAACTCTGTCAGGATAAAACTCTGCCCAGCCCCTCAGACCTCGGTGCTACATTGATGCCTGCCTGCTATCTGTGCAAATCTTCTTTCGAAGGCTCACTAGAGAAGGTGGGAGAAATGCCACCTGGCAAGTGAATCAGTATATAAACACCAACCTTCTACTCCAGGCCTTGGAGACAAAGAAATAAAGTGCTGCTGTTTCCTGTGACAGGCCACAGGCTTATCGTTAAATTAACACCACAGGCCACAGACTTATCATTAAATACCACAGGCCTGAGGGCCTTGTCTTCCCCTGCCTAGAGGCTTGCTTTAGCTCCTAACAGAAATTATCTAAAGTCCGGGTAACTACTAGGCACTTTGCTTTACCTTTTGCTTAGTTGTGTACAACTGTGTTGTGTAATACCTATTAAATATATTTTTGTAACTAATAGACAGTAATAACAAATAATTAAACTATGCGGAGTGAACTGTCTGTGGCCCTACAACAAAATGCAGCGTAGAGGAGTACAGGCATGGGATGAAGGCAGAGGCCGTGAATGACCCTGAAGGCCCAAGGGCTAGAAGCAAAGCGTCTAGTGGTCTATGACTGGCTATCAAATGAATGCAACATTGGGCACTGTGCACAAAATCAGTCATAGGTAAAAAGAGAACAAAGAACAACTATCAGCACATGTAAAGCACACCACATACAGAACCTCTGGTTGTAATGCAGAACTACAGTCCAACGCCAGCCCCAAAGCATGATGGCAAGCAGGTAAGAAGAACCCAAGATCATTCCTATATAGAAGGGGAAGAAACCATCAGTATCATCACTGTGCTCCTCCTTGTAAAGGATGCCGATGACTCACTGCACCTCCACCCTGACCTTAGGACCCAGCGGTGCAGTAGAGAGAAAAAAAAAAGCAGTAGATATTATAAAGTTTGTGTATATATCCTTTTAACTGCATATAATTTTAAACTATTGAAATTGGAATAACAATAGTCCCTCAGTTAAACTAACAGTAAGTTCTTGGCTTTCCATATAAAGTGTTTCCTTTTGTTCAGTTTATACGCTGGGAGCTGAAGCCTGGCACACTGAAAAGCAGATGACATGTGCCCCCATAACTCGGCACTCAGACTTTAGGGCTTGCTTTAATATACAGCTACTGACTCCCCAGAGAGTCAAATACATTTCTGAAATTTCCCTTCGAACACATCCCTTGTTATAACTTACAAGTGAGATTCTAAAGAGCATCTTATAAGCTGGGCAAACTGGACAAAAGGAAATGACAAATGTCAAAACCTGGTAGTATTTCAAACAACCTCTTCCCAAAATGTCAGTCCCCCTAAATCAAGCATCTTGGTGTTTAGAAGTGTAAAGTAAAATTTGGCTCATTTCCCCTACAGATTACAACAGAAAAAGCTCAAAAAAAATGCATGTTGTTAGCTAAACTTAGCTGGACAAATGGATGGCTCACTGTTCTTTACCACATCACTCAAACTATTTGCTTTGAAGTTGTCCAAGGCGCATCCAGCCAAATCTCTTCAGTATCGCATTCCTCGTATCTTTATTCTACTCTCTTCAAGATTCAAGACTCACAAATGCATTCATTTTTTATCACTATAACTAATAAATAAACCATAACCAAAATTCACTGGGGTTACACTTACATTTTTCTATCGTACAGAGAAAACTGCATTTGTAGAAGTGTGGGCTAATTATTGAAAAAGCTATCCTTTTTAAAACAAACCACTAAATGCAAAGATAAAGCAAATACACCAGGAACAGACCCAATCATTCACACGCCTCTTAAGCTGTACTTGTACCCTGTTTTCTTTTATAAAATGTTAAGTTTGAAATGCTGTTTTTCCAAGCACACATGACATTGCAGTTAAACATCTCCTCCGTCTCCTGAAATTTCAAACCAAGCAACAGCATAAAAATAATGCAAAACTTGTAACAAATTCTGCCCATGCAGGACTACAGATCAGACTTTCACTTGGATTTTTTTCTCCTGTGCATGCTCATACATCTGGAAAGGAAAAGAATAAGAGGAATCATTTGGGTGAAATATTGTTCATTTTTACATTGCCAAGAGCTATTTTTAGCTCTTGAAAGAACCAAACGTTCCTGAACAGAAGAATAAAGATAGACCACATCCAGAATTGAAGCGGCAAATACTGTCTCTGTCTTTATCCTTTCCATGTTGTTGTGGTTTAACCCGGCAGGCAGCTAAACACCACACAGCTGTTCACTCACTACCCGCAGTGGGATGGGGGAGACATCAGAAAAAAAGGTAAAACTTGTGGGTTGAGATAATGAGTTTAATAGGACAGAAAAGGAAGGGAAAAAAATAACAATGGTAAAAGAATACATGAAACAAGTGATGCACAATGCAATTGCTCATCACCCGCTGACTGATGCCCAGGCAGTCCCTGAGCAGCAGGCCAACACTCCCTGGCCAACTCCCCTCAGTTTTATTGTTCAACATGATGTCAGATGGTACGTAATATCCTTTGGCCAGTTTGGGTTAGCTGTCCTGGCTGTGTCCCTTCCCAGCTTCTCATGCACCCTCAGCCTCCTTGCTGGCAGGGCAGTATAAGAAGCTGAAAAGTCCTTGACTTAGTGTAAGCACTGCTCAGCAACAACTAAAACATTGGTGTGTTACCAATATTATTCTCATCCTAAATCCAAAGCACAGCACTATACCAGCTACTAGGAAGAGAATTTACTTTATCCCAGCCGAAACGAGGACGCATGTATAATGTTGAGGGCTATAAAATCAAGAGTCCCTCAAAAATTAATGTTTGCAAATTCTTTGCCTCAGCATAGTGAATAGTCCCTTCAGTGCTCCTGATTTGCAAGCTCGTGCTGACCACTATGTGAACTTACAGAACATGTTTGCTGGTTAGAGTGAAGGAAGGAAGTACCTTTTCAAGCTCAGAGATCAAACTATAAATCAGACATGAAAAACATGAAACATGTTTTGCATTGTTATTTAGTCATGTTGAAAGGGATATCTATAAAAATATGCTTGATGTATGAATACCTCCCATTCCACTAGATTTCCAATCACTGCACCTACTTTTCTATAGAAAGACAATATTCCCCCATCAGAAAAAAACTATAAGCAAAGGAAGCAGGGCAAGGGAAACTCACTAATGGGAAAGCAAATGAAACAGAGATGACTGAGGTGGCATTATCTGCAATAGTAAATTGCACTTTAAAATATTAGAAATGTAAATATCTGTGATTTTTCACCAGTCCAAAAGAACATTGTCATTTAGAAGCTACCAACTACAGAGATGTCTTTTTCCATTTAATAGACACGTAGACTACTGCATTTACCAATATTGCACATACCTTGCTTTCTTTGTTATCATAACACACAACTGGACAGGAAAGAATGTTTAGCAAGAAAGCAAGCAAAGAAACAATCATGCATCAATAGCAATAGTCCTCTCATACTGTGGACCAGTTGCCATCTTCAAGGAAAGGAAGAACACCTGACACATTGGAAGATTATTAAATGTGTCAATTAACTGCAAAAAAATATAAACATAAATAATACCAGTAGAAATCTATTAACAGCCTCTAAACCTTGAAGAAGCTACCAACTTCTTGAGCAACATCCACAGCTGATTTTGAACACACTATCAACAACATTTAAATGGATGACACATGACAAGAAAGAGGTGCCAAAAATCAGGACCACATGATTTTGGAGCTTCAGTGCTTTAGCATGAGATATTAACTTAATCTCTGCTGCAAGCAATATCATCAAAGTCATCAGCAACTCACTGTCTTATAGATGCACAGAAGAACAGCTGCACGTGTGTGTACACGTTAACTCGTATGTTATCATGCAAGAGGTTTTCTTACCTTGAAAATCAGCCTTAGTAGAAAAGAAACCCACCACAACTCACCATGTTTATGTAATAGATTAAGATAAGACATGCAGGATGACCAGAAAATGGTATCTGTGGTACTACAAAAGAAGTTAATGGTTTTCAGATTGTATTTCTATAGGATGAAAGACGGAAGAGTAGTAGACTACTACATCACAAGAAGAATACTACAGCACTTTTAAAATCAGCAAGGAATGAGAGAACTATGAAAAGTTTGCAAATGAAATCCAAGAGAGACAAGTCTTTAAGGAGTAGGAAGCAGAGTTCTTGCGCACTGGATGGTCAGGAATTAAGAGCACTGGTCACCCCAGCTCTACCAAAGTTATGACAAATCCGCTTAGAAGTCTCCACTGAATCCATCACATATGTTGCACTAGACCAGATCATTCATGCAAACTAGCTAAGATAATTTATCTGGGAAAAAAAAACAAATCAAACCACACCAACAAAACAAAACAAACCAGAAAAATAACAGATACATACAAAAAATGGAACATGAAATAAAAGTTTATAACGTATATTTGTGTTAACTGTTCAGCAGTAGCAAGCAATGCATGTTAATGAATGAGGAGCACATAGCCAGAAAGATCTAGGTAGTAAAGGAAGATATAAAAAGAACTTATCTGAACAAATGTGAACAGGGGAAACAACAAGAGGAAGAAAGAAGCAGCAATCATTACAAAACCTGAGTCCAAAAGGGTGCTTCATTGACTTCATGTTTGGTCAGCATACAGTGTGCAGAGCCCACAGTCTTACATGACTCTTGACTAAATCAAATCAGGTACTTTTTTTCCTTTATTTCAACAGATTCTTCACCAAGCAATAGTTTGTCCTAAAATAAAGGTGAGCATGTGTTTTTTAAAGATATGGAAACACCTCCTAATTGTGATCTATAAAACATTATGAAACAACAGGGAAAATCTTTACTACATCCAGAGAATTCAACACTGAATCAAGTTAGAGTCATCTTAAAGGGGAAGGAAACAAAAAGGTTCACGCCTTGAGAGGGAAACCAGACAAGTTAAAAACAGTGTGTTATATTTGAGATACTTACTGACTACATTTACAGTCAGTTTTCTCTTATGTTATAAAATGGAACTTGTCATTTATTTCACATGAATTCAAATGCTTTTTCACACAGGACACACCGCACAGGCGTGATTTGACAATCTGCTCGTTGAAGCATGAGTGGCCGCTTTTAAAAGATTTAAGACTTGATACTTGAAAATAACCTAAGTTTATGTATATAAACATACAACGTATATGTATATTATGTATATAAACACACAATTTTAACTCTGGAGATATGTGTCTATCTTTTTGAAATACGAGCCATAGATTAAGTACAACTACTTTTTACAGACTAAAACCAGCCTTTAGACAAAAGACATTCTAAATTTAGCGAAAATGTTGATGACACTTACAGAAAGGCAACCAGAATGGGTTAAATGCCCAGTTTACGATGAGATTATAAAAGACCGCCAAAGAACTGTAAGGAAATCATACAAGTGTACATTTGGAAAGAATTCACATATTAGATGATCCCTTTTCTCACTCCTGGCAAAAGGAAGAAAGTTCCTGCTCTGTCTCAAGGCAGTTTAATACATTCGTAGTGAATTTTACCTAACTTGCTGACCGATTGGCAAACACATGAATGAAGGCATTTAAGAAAGACCCCAGCAACTAGACTAGACTTGAAGAATAGATGATGTGTGCTGTCTACACAGTTGGTTTTATTTCCACAGCTGAGGAGCCATATACTGGTGATGAAGGAATTTCTGCCAAGGAGGTCATATCCTTCCCTCATAATTCTCTCTCTCTTCTTGAACCTCAACACAAAACGCAGCTCTCAAGATCTGCAAAAATTTTATTTTCTTACTGTGATGACTGGTGCCTCTTTTTCATATGTGGCAGGCAGCAGCTCCAAGCCCCTCCTCACCCCCTGCATCACCACCTGCCTGTGGAGATGCTCTAGCTGGGCATGGAGAAAGGGAGCAGGCTGCCTGGGACTTAATGCACCTCTTCACCACGACTAACAAGAGGAAACTGAGGAAAAGGGAAGAAGAATGAATTAGAAATCTGAAGAGAGTAACAGGTCATGTAAAATATATAGTGAGATGGAGAAAATTA
Source organism: Strix uralensis (assembly GCF_047716275.1). Lineage (NCBI taxonomy): Eukaryota > Metazoa > Chordata > Aves > Strigiformes > Strigidae > Strix > Strix uralensis. Next base: position 49,670,604 of record NC_133972.1, on the reverse strand, counting down.
GGGTAAAACCACCACCAAACAGAGCTGTTGCAGTTGTCCTACAAACAAGACGTTGATTTGGATGCAATCCTCTGTTGTAATTAAATCTAGACAAACCTTGCATTTTAGAAAATTAGGACTAGTCAATTTATGTCTACATATAAATTAGCTATCCTCTCTCTAAAGTACCTGTTTGAGAAATACAGAGGTGAGATGAGTGGCCTTGGATGAGATGTCATGTATTCATTATTTATAAAGTGAAGCAGAAGTCTTTTAAAATGTACTTTCAAGGCTATTTTAATAATGAAATTGAACTCCAATTCAGAATGTCCTTCCGGACACAGTTTTATGCATGCTTTCAATTCTTTTCAGCAACATTCTCACCAATATTGAATGCTACCTTCCCATGACCCCCAAACTATGTCTTCTTACTCCTGTGCAGCCTCCCTCCTGATCCCAAACCACAATTTGGATGGCAATGGCATGAACAGGATCACAAATATGATACTGCTTGTACCTATTTTTTCTCATTAGGTTACATTTAACTCTAATAGTTCTCAGTTTTATTTCACCATACTGTCACATAAAAGCTTTTCCAGCAAGAGGGCTGGACCACAGCATTCATCTATAGAAAATACTGCTTGAAGTTTACTGATTGGTGCAGTCCAATAAAAAACTAAAATAACTGTAAATTAATTCTGCTTACAAACATGTTTAATAACTATATATTTGGAATATGTTTCATTTTCAAACGGACACTTTATTTAGTTGTTGACTTCGTGCCTTTTTTAAGTAATTGTGGGATAAAAGCACTTTGCTTCATGGATTACATTCTGACTTAAAGTTGAAAGAATTTCTTTTACTGTTTAATGTGCAGAAATTTGCTGCAGTCTACTAAAAACCAGACTTTTTCCACAGTCAGTGCAGGCTCATTTCTTTACCTGTATCTATTATTTGCATACATACATTATACATGCAATAAGTGCCTGCTTTGATAGACATTCTAAACTGATCAGAGTAATTTTTAAAAATTGCAAAAGCCTATCTGCTAACTTCTACTTTAACTAGGCTAAATATAACGACTAAGCCCAGGCTTGAATACAGAATTCATATTACAATTTAAACATTCAACAGTAAACAAAATATGTTACTCAAAACTGGCTTTCTGCATATGCAGCCTACTACCTCACAACTTAAGGGAAAGTAGGAGTGATTTAGGGCCCATTTAATATGCGACAGATTTTTTTTCTTTTAAGTTCTAGAATGACACTAAAATATACTTCTCCTATTCCTCTGAATTTGACTCTGAGATGAAATAATAATTCAAACATGATGTATGTGTTACTAAATAGATCTATTAAATTTGCTTTGAAGAATTCTGTGATTCTGAAGTTGATCCAAGGAATTCTCCCTCTAACAGGGCTGAAACCAAGTCTCAAAGCAGTTGGCTGGGAGCAAGACAGTGCCAGTAGGGGTCTAAGTATCATCCCTGGCAATGGCTGGCTTTTTGCATGCCAGTCTGAGTTGGCTTTTAGCAAGGTTGTTAAATCTTTGAGCTGCTGGTTAGGGAGTGGAAGCAATTTAAATCTTCATCTCTAAAAGCAGGCTCGAGGAGACACTGATGTCAAAGCTTCTGTTGGTCATCCCAGGGGAGGAGACACTGAGGAAGCATGTGTTGGGACTCAGAAGTGAATAAAAGATGAGAAATCAGAAACATCTGCAGAACGTTCAATGAAGATCTGTGAGATTTTATCCCCTCTGTTCCCATGCAAAATGAAACAACTTTCTGTAAACACAGAGTGCCTCAGACAATGTGCAGTGAACCACAAATATTTGGTACACCTACAGACAATACCAAACAAGAATCTGGCATTGGAAGACACCATAAATACAACTCAGTGAAACCTATTGTACAATATAGGTAAACCTACAGTCATACAATCAGGTCTACTTGCTCTGAAAAACTCAAACAAAGCAAACATGTAAAGAAAACGCTTGCAAAGGATGAACAAGGCACAAGTGTTAATACCTTCCATTACAAGTGCATTTTATGCAACAGAGATGTGACAGAGGCAGTGTCTGGTTTAATATAATTATTTTAATAATGTTTTCTATTTTTATTATCCTTTCTTTTTTTTATGACGGTCACCCAAAATCAGTACATGTTTCAGTCTGACTGCAGTCAGCTGATATTCAAAGGGCTGTGAAACAGCCAAAGTGCAGAAACAGTCTGAGCTTCAACAGGGCTTTGGGACACTGAAACACCACTGACCACCACACCCAGCAGTCTCTTTAACGTGATTGAGTGATCGATGCACTGTAGCAGAGATGTGTTTAGTACCCATCATTTGGCGATTTACAGCTAATTAGAGAAGCCATACTCTCCAGCATGAAATTTCTTTGGGTGTTATTCAACTCACTGCTAAATTTGACAGTGTTATGCAAGAACATGTGCGTCCCCCACCTCTGCAAAAGGTTTCTCTCCTGTGCATACTTGATACTGATTTCACACAGAGCCCAGCATTTGCCAAAGCTGTTTTTGTCCTTAATACAGTTAAAGCAACACACAGCAGCTACTCAACGGTTGCTAAAAGAAATCATGCACTTAATTTGCTGGGTCTTCAACAGTTTCTTCTCTTTCCACTGTACTAAAGACCTCGTATTTTACTGAAGATCTCAAACCTTCTATAAAATGTGAACCTAAGTCACAAGGAATACTTTATGTACTGGAACTGCTAATAAAAAACAAAAAAAACTAAATCCTCTTCATTTGAGCAAGAATCTGTTATGATAATGAGAAGTAAAAAAATTACATTTTTAAGGTTTAGAATTCTGCAATAAGTGACAAAATTCTACAAAAACATGTTTTGATTCTCTTGAAAAGAATGCGTGACCAGACTGTTTAACTAAATTTATATTATTTGAACAAGATAGTTTTGAGGTCTTAGACTTTGAGTAGCTGCTTAATTTATAAATTAAAACAGTATGTTCTGAATTGCCCCAAGATGTTATAAGACCTTCTCTTCTATTTCCATTCAAAGTTCTTCCACCGAAAAAAGAGCATCAACAGATTTCACCAATTTGATAAGACCTCCTTCCCCTTATCTCCACCTAAACTTTCAGCTTGTTAGAAAATGTGTTAAACAAGTTAAAGAAAGAAAAAAGGTCAGGACATTCAAAGTATACAACTTGTTCTGCCAACATATTCAATAGATAATATTCTATTTTATCCAAGCAGAATGACTTCATAAGAAGACTGAAAAAAAGCTGGAGCAAGAGAAACAAATTTAACTCCTTGCTATAAATCAAGAGTAATGGTGACCAACCTAGGTCTCTCATATTTCTCATAAATGCTTAGATATTTCTTAGCCCTGAATTGGAAGAGGGATCAGTACATGAACTTTTCTCCAGCTGTATTAATGGCACATAAATCCTTGTGTGTACTTCGTCACTTGTTTTCTTTTACTTCTACGTAAAATATTCAGGGAAAAAATTTGTGGGTTTTGACATGGAAGTTCTTGAGTTAGCTGTGGTTTATAGAAATTTCTGAAAAGGAATGAGTTTATTGAAAATCAAGACTTTTTTCAGAGCTTTTGAAAATAATTGGCATTGTATTTTTTTTTTATAATGTCTAGAGCTTGATGCTATGGTCATATGGATAAACAGAATCTGAACAGTGTCATAGCAATACTGCCATTGAATACTCTATATGAGCACCTAAATGAACCATCTCACATAACAACCATATGCTTTCTGCAACATCTCAAAGAAACGGATTTAGGACTTGAAGTTATTTTGTTTTGCATACATGCATAAGAAACTTGACAACATCAGTAATGGCTTTTCAAAGAGAGAAGCATCTCTGCAATTAATAAAATTTCTACTATTAATACACATATGATGAATTTCCGTTTCATACAAACATTTGAAAAGAAGATAGAGTTATGGCATATTTAGTAGCCTTTCATCTCTGCTACTGCAGGCTCTCATAAAGGAGTTTGCTTTAGTGGGCATGGCTTATTACATGTAGTGGTTTTTTTCTGACAAAAGACCACTGTGGTGAGAGCTTCAAATCAGGATTAAAACGTACAGGGAGAATCTGTGGGAAGCCATGTACAAGGACAGACATTCACGGTGCCTAGAATTAATGATCGTAGCTTCAAGACCCAGTGATGAATAAAACACAGAAAAAGGTATCAAAAAATGTCTTTGTGATGACATAAAAGATGCATACAGGCTGGTATTGACGTTATACGTTCAGCTGTTGAATTATGCTTGTCTTTGTTCCTGTCTGAGTGTGCAACAGTTCTGCAGTAATGGCAGAGAGCCTATAGCTCATGAATACAGTGAAATTGCTGCAATACACACTAGAGTTTAAAGAAAAAATGCAGGTTTACTTCCGACTGTGGGAACACAATTATCCAATGAGATTGCACTAGGCAAAATTTCTAGCCTGGATTTGCCAGGGGCATTCAGGAAGAAGTATTGAAACATGTCATTTTTGAGAAAAAAATAGATCTTAATTCATGACAGAGTGAAGCAGATAAAGGAGATACATTGCTTTATGCCCTATTATGTCTTGCTCCTTTTCCTGGGATTAAGTAACAAGAGTGTAGACATGTCCCTGTTCACATCAGAGAGCTTCTGAAGGTAAGCCCTGAAGAGCGATGAACAACTAACAGCGTGCGCTGCTGTATCAGAAACTAGCAGTAGGTTAAGTGCAAGATCCTACTCCAGGCAGGAGAAGAAGGATTTCTGAGCTGAAAAGGGTACACTTACTTTTTGAGTCTTGTGGTATGGAGCACTCAGTCTCCATCCACGTCCTCGTGCCACAGCACACTGCTGCCTATGAGGCTGCACCATGCTCACTGTGGTCAACTGGCTTAATAATAGGATATTAGAAATAACCCTACCAAAATAAATGAACTGAGCAGCTGCAGATGGAAACTTCTTAAACTAATGCTTTGGAGCCAAAGACACTGCCATGAAACTACATTGCCAGAGAGACGCAGCACAATCAAAATGTGTGACAGAAAGATGTCAAGTCAAATATGCAAGGTATAAGTTGAGTCTTTCAAACGTGCTCAAGAATGTCCATGTTCAACGCCCTGTATCTCCTCCTTCCCCCCAGATTTTCTTGATGCTGAATCACTGAACAAGGCTGTGTGAATCAATCTACACTATGTCTGTTCCTTTCCAAAACTATTTTGGCCCGTTTATCCTTCCCTAACCTTTCCTCATCCTCAGACCTGTACCTTCTGAGGTACCTGTACCTCAGAAACTCTTGGTCTGAGAGCTCTCCTTGGAGATTTTGCCCAGCACTGAGTCTAATGCCAAAATAAACTCTTGCTCTGGAAGGCAAATAGCAAGGATACAGTTATATGCTGGGTAATTTAATCTGGTGATTTTATGCTGAAAAGTTTAAAACCAGGAGTAAGGAATCTTTCCCTTTCTGAGGAACAAGTAAGGGTTTCAACTGCATTTAAGTTCACACACACATAGCCGTGTACACTGGCACAGCTCCACAGCTTTATTCTCACAAGACGGAAGCACCCATCTCCTTTGTCACAAGCTGCTGGAGTTATCTGGGTCCACAGCTCACTGTCAGCTGAGTGGGGACAGGCACTGGAAACACTCCTCTTCCTCACCTTCCTGTCCGGGTACCTAATGTCACATCCCTGTGCCTGCAGTAGACTGCTTGAGCACCAGAGAGGCAGCAAGAGAAGGCAGGCCCACACTCAGCCCCCACCAGACCAGCTTCACTGAACACACTAGGGATATTATAAAGGCAGAAAATACAGTTGAGCACTTGCATGGTGGCTCTGTGTTACACCTCAACTGGATTAAACTACTAGGAAATGCCAGGGAAGAAGGCAAGGAAATTTGTATGTTGTGGGTGAGTCACATGCCTCACTGCAAAAAGGGAGTAAAAGGTCAAAATAAGGAAAGACCTGGGATAAGTGTTGTAAATTCCCTTACAGCTCTTCTGGGAAGGATACTTTCAGCTGTAATTTGACTGCTACTGAAAGTCAGAAATACATTTGCCTTTCCAATTACTGCCATTTATTACTGCTGATTATTAAAAGCAATGTGCACAGCTGATTCGCAAGATGGCAGGTACTCAGCATTTCTTCTCATTTTTATTTCAGTCAGAAAGTGTTTCTCTTATGACAGACAGAGGTGATCGGGAGTTACAGTAACCCCAAGTGCTTTGTGTTAATCTATTTTAATCACAAGTGAAACATTAGAATCCAACTTTTTAAAACTCAATTTTCAAATAATTGGCAGAATGGATGGAGCCAAAAAGCAGCAGGCGCATCTCTTCTCTCACTTCAACAATCTGACATCTCCAGTCAAAATAATCAAAGCAGCTGCAGTTTAATCCTTCATCTTCCCTTTTAAGATATTTTTTCCTTTTCCTCCAGTCACTGAAAAAGGATGGCTTGCATATCAATAACACAAGTATATTTGCACAATAAAAACCCAAACCATGGGGTGCATCCCCTGCTTTCCATACCTGTCAAATGCAGATATCTTCAAAATACTGAAAATAGGGCATCAGTTTTCAAATTGATTTTGGATTCTAGATATAATAAACAACAAATCATCTTGAAAATAGGTATCTACCTGATAAGAGTCCCAAAATGAGAATAAAGGACAGTCTTGTTGATATGTATTTTGGTCATCTACTTATCTTAAATATTTTATTTTACTATCAAAATACTATCATACTTTTCCAAGAACAAAAAAAATATAAATTTTATACTCATAAGCCAAAATGGGTTAGAGTCAGAAAGATGAGAACATTTTATTTCACCAAACATTCCAACATGCAAGAAGGGAGTCTCACTTCTAAGAATAAACAAACGAAAGTTCAAATTTTAATGCCAGTTATTGGAGGCAACCAAAAGAATAAAGGAAAAAATAATATAACAATTACAGTATGCTAAAATTACCCAAATGTGGACAGAAAGGAGACTTAAGTAAAGCTGGAGATAGTAAAGAAAAAGAAAATGGAAGAAACCCTCTGATTCTCTCCAGTAGTATTAATCTGAATTGTCTGCACAGCTGTATCACTCGACATTGTATCACTTTTTAAAATTTTGCATGTGTCTTGCTACCAATAAACTTGGATTTAAATAAAAAATCCTGGATGAAACAGATCCTCTAAATAGATCCTCTTTATCTATTTAGCAAGGAGGAGAAGGGTTTTTAAGAAAAATAACTGCAAGGAATAGTATTTCAGTTGGTACTATCCCATCTAAAGCTAGAGAATGCCACCTGAAACTTTTATGTTAAGATTTCATACCAGATGCAATAAAAGTATTTGATTGCTTGCTTACTTGCTATTAGAGATGAACTTGTTCAATCAAGGAAGAAAAACTAAAACTGGTAGTTGTAAAAGTTGTACGACTAAAACCCATTGGTGACATTTACATCACGAAAATGGAAGGAGAAGGGTAAATATTTATCCATACTTTCACAAAGGATAAATGTCTGTTTAATCTTTGATATTTTGTGGCAGACTAAAATGTATCTCAGCATATACACTTTACCACAAGATTGTTTATTTTAAAGGTATAAAATAGAGTTTAAGGTTTATGCATTGCACATTCTGTATCATACAGAATGTGGGAATACAACCCAGGTGACTGCTGGAGGAAAATGTCAGTGCAGGATTGGGGGTTAAATGTACAGAGGAGGTGTTCAGAGGTTTCTGTAGGCTCCACAGGTGAATGTTAGGGGAAGTTCATGCTGGTTTTTGGTCTAGGATGTGCACTGGCTTTACACAGAATATAGATGAAAAGATAGTCTCCTACTGATTTTTCTTAAGTTTTATAGAACCAGTGACTACTTTATGTAACTAATATTAAATTTTCCAAAGGAAACGCTTTTGAATTGGCACCTAACATCAGTCTAATTTTGTACGAAAGCACTCTGTGTGCAAGATGCCAATGAGTTCTAACTATAGGTAGCAGTAATGTTATAAAATAAGTTGCAATTATGGAAAAAAAAAAAAAAAGTATCTTTGAATTATTTTTTTTTTCTTCCTTCCTGGTTTTTTTTGGAGAGTGGGTTAGTGAGGAGAGAGGGGATTCAGATCTTTGCCAAGGACTCAAGTACTGTGTCTGGGGATTTGTTTTCATTCCAGATGACAAGCACCTCCCTACATAAATAACACACATCAGCCAGGTGTCCACTCTAACAGAAATCAGGTTAGCTCCCGAACTGGTTGGAAAATAGCCACTTCAGTACAACAGCAGAAAGTATAATGCTTTTGTCGTCCAAACTAGCCTTTCTCCAAGCCACCACACCATATCACGTGGGTCAGTGTTAGCTGGGGCATCTCTGCAAGGTGAGCCACTGTTGCCTGCCTTACTCCACCTCATTCCAGCTCCCAAAAAGCCCATGGCAGTCTACTACCAGCTCTGATTACAGAATAACTTTCTTCTCTGATAAAACTCTTTTATCTCTTCACAAGTAAATCCTTTGGTACAACAGTTCTCTCTGCATACAAAAGGAACACTTTATAATGGGAAGTTACCAGCTGTAGAACATAAATGGCCAGTTCAAGTCATCAGTGCTAGTTATCTAATACATGCAGACTTATATACACATGTACATATATATGGATATATAGATAATGCATACATATATATGAGTACACACAGATATAAACACAGGTCCAGATCCACATACATTTAAAATCCTATATTTTACTGAACTCAAGAATAATTAAGAGGCCTAAGACTTGTATAAACCTGCATCAGTAATGCCTACCTTGAAGACATTTTACATGTTTAATTTTAGAAAAATAAAAAATTTTAAAAAAGATAACCCAAACAAAAATCTCTAGACAGATTCTACATTAAGCTGGAATTGAAATGGGAAATATACATCAATCATTTAGAGTAGAAAAGATAAAATTATGGAAGTTATCCCCAAAATAGATATTACAGATGCAAAAAGCTCAACATTTACCTTAAGGTGATTACAAACATTTCAGCTACCTTTAACAATGGCCTGTGCACTGAAATCCTATTTTCCCCTCTATTTTTGAATCAGTATTCTCTTTTAAGTAAAAAGACATATGTTAACCACTTTAAAAAACAGCATTCAGATAGCTGGACCAGCTGCTGAGAAAAGTGAAGGTCTGGATTACAGCATATTGTCTCGGATTGTTGGCAAAACTAAACCAGACCCTATAAACCTCAAGAAAGTTAATGCACCTGGTCATGTATGTCTTAACTGGAAATTGCTTAGAGTGACCAGCAGCATCTACCTCTAACATCAGTGAAAGTGCTTGCCTTTGTGCAAGCAGCCTGCAAAGGCATACCTTAATTCCTCCTTTCCCAGGGTCCATCAACCCCACTCACTCCCCACCAGTGACAGAGAGCATCCCCAAAGCCACTTCTCATCCTCTCGTATGATTCCCACGACCTTCCGCAGCCTCTGCTGACCCTCACACCAGAATCTGGTCCGACACCCAGACGCCCCAGTCACCACTGCCCGAGCCACAGTGAGGGCTGGCCTGAGCACACTTACTCTGCAGCTTGGCTCAGCAGCCACAGGTCAGAGGTAGTATGAGACTGTCACCACAAACAAGTGGCCAGCAACAGATGTATCATGGTTTGGGAAGCTCTGCTGTAAGCTCTGCAGTGCCAGCCATGCAGCAGAGGCTGACAGCTAACAGGCTGTGTCTGCCACACAGACCCAAGAGAGGAGGAGCAGAAAAATGTCCAGACAAGGATTTAAGATGCACGCGGCTGTTTGTACCTGGCTTACAATGCTTACTTTGGTTACTCAACACTTCTCTTAATAAAGAACTGATTCAGTTTTACAAAAAGTAACACTTGTATTGCTGCCCTTGATACAGTAATTTAACCATGCACATAAAGTCAAAGCAAAGATTTCTCATCAAGGAAGTGAGCAGGCACTTGTGCAAGCAGCAGGTGAGAGCAGGCAGAAGAGCTATGCTTGTTCTCAGGACTTTTTCTAAGTATTGTCTCTCCATTCCTCAGAGACAATTTATCTCTTCCTGCTGATTATTTGAAGAACATCAGGATACTAAAGGATTTATCTACAGTTAGGTATCCAAATTTAGGCTGTGTTAATATCCCTTCACTCTTTTTTTTCTACTCACACCCAAAAAGCAGAAGAGAAAAGGATACTTATGAAACAGATTTGATCACTGTAATCACAGTATGAACGGGAGATGACAGATGTTTTTTTAATTAGAGAGGGTACTATTTCTGGAGCATTTGATTCCAGGTTACATGAGATCCCACTGGAGAAGACAATTCCAGCTCACAAACAATGCAGCCCAACAGTGAGAATGGATAAATAATTCAGGCAAATAACCAACATAATGATGGACATTAGTGTAGAACAAGTATATACACTTAAATTGAAGACAAAATAGATCATGAATATAAACAAGAAAAAAGTATAGGTCACAGACAGCACTATAAAGGGGGCTGCTTTACATCCCAATGTTACAGTTCTAAGAAAACACAGCAGAAATTAATGAAGAAAATTAAGTAAAACGGTATCTGTAACCTGATTCGAGCAGATCCAGCAATGCAGAACCTGCCTGCAGCTAAGTGACAACCAGGTTTGCAACTATACTTTTGCATCAACAACTTATTTATCTCCAGCTAGACTACAGTGCCAGCTCCCATGCAATCTCAGCTAATGTTGCATGGCAGAGTTTCTATCTAAATGATAGCATACATTGGAAGTATTCTAAAACAAAATGGCAAATGAGAAGAAATCAGTGAAAAAAATATTACCATACACATCTAACATAAAGTACTACCCTATGTTGCTATGGCTTTAGGTGCTGTTCAGCGCCACGATATTCTTGTAATTGAGAGAAAATAGAGTCTCCATGATAGAACAAGCTGACATAATATAAGGACACAGATCAAGGTGATGGGCACTTCTGGTCTGTCAAAAATGCTACTGCAGCTTAAGTAGACATACCTTAACTAGCTTTGCAGCTGCCTGCTAGCAGCATGGGGTCATTCAGAGGCTGTGAAACCTGTCTGAGAGTGAATAAATACTTAAATAACTAGTCTTGGCACACTGCACTGGATAATTACATCTGACAATCTTTTTTCAGCCTTCAGCCTTGCAGGGATATGTAGGCATTATCCCAGCCTGCTACAGGTTTCAAAGCTGTGGTTCCCAACCCATGCACGAAGGCAATGCATTACACTTAAGACATTGCATTATTACTCACAGTCACAAGCCATCACCACTATTACAGCACACATCAAGAAAGCAAAACACGACAACTTATTGCCTAAGAGCCAGCAAAGGCATGTCTGGTATCAAAATTTCAGTGGTTCACCATCTTAATGTAAGAATTATGTAAATGGCATTTTAAACTAGGACTATGGATATTTCAAGTTTTAACAAACTCCTGAAAGATGCTAGCAGTAGAGCATTAGGTGGAGTACAAACAAAGCAGAGCTGAAAAGAGTTGAGATTCCCTATTACGGACACAGTTACTGACCTCTGGAAGGCCACGATCTGAATCTGACAGCCATTTAAGAAATTTCAGGACCAAAGGATATTGAGAGCAATCCTTAACAGAGAGCAAAGAGCATAGATAGGGCTGTCCCTTAATCACAGGTGAGAAACAGAACCTGGATTACTAACTGGCCCTTTCAGTACCCAATGTGTTAGAAATAACTGGAAAAAAAATTATTTCATTTTCCAAAATGCTGGAAGTATTCTATAGATCTCATTTGAAAATTGTCTCTGCATAAGGAGCTCTAAAGCCATGGGAGAAAAAAAGCAGCAAAATCTAAAAAATTGAAGAGATTGAAGAGAAGAAAAAAGTTACTCTTGTGGAAGATAAGAAAGAGGTTTACAGATCACTCTGACTCACTGTATTTCAGTCAAAAACTAGTTTATAACATATGATGCGTTTGAAGCAAAATAAATCAATGGAATATTTGAATTGATTTTACCAGCACTGGAGAGGGCCAAAAATCATTACTGAAGTCCCCTTTCTTATGCAGAAACTTTAGCTCATTTAGTACTGAATTTAAAGGTCTCACTAATACTTGTACCTCACACTTTGACCTCATCCCCTCTCAGTTGGTGCAATATTTTAAACTAAAATAAAAAAGCTTTTTCCTGTAGAAATTACAATTCTTAAAATATTAACACTAAAAGCAACTAATGTCATTGGGCTTTTTATTTATTTTTTGGCTTGTGAATGCTTAAGATTTGTGTTTTCAGGAAAACAGGAAAATCAGTAAAATATGACTACAAGCCCTTAGATTTGGGCACTGTTAGCATGCCCTACTCAGCTACATGGGTCCTCTTTGTCCTAGAAACAGCCACATGCTATGGTCTATGAGGCTACCAAGGAAATCCTCAACACCTTGAAATACTTTTTTTCTATTTCAAAAAACAAATAAACAAAACAAAACCCAACGTTGCTTCATTTTCATTGCTAAACTGTTCTAACCATCAACATTTCATCTCAGCTTCAAGCTTAACAGCTGCATTTGAAGATTTTTTTTTTCCCTTGAGATTAGCTGCTGGCCTGCAGGTAGCCTCATCAATTGCCTCGTAATTTTGCGTCCCTGGACTACTCCAAACATGTGCCTGTGTCCCCACCTTCCTTACAGTATGTCACATGCCAAAGTGAGTCAGCAAAATATGCTTAACCGTTTTCCAGAGAACCAATGCTTCTATTAAATAAATACATAGAAATGGCCAGAATGTGTATTTTCTTATAAGGTTTTTTGTTTTTATTTTCCCTATTTGGATACATATCAGATATGCATATTATAATCTGGCTTCATGTTACACAAACACTTAGAATCCATCAAAATTCAAATTTAAAAATCATAAAATCCTCCTAACAATTTGCCATTGTGTGCTTTATTACTATATTTTTCTCTTCAGTTTAAGGTGTATTCCCTAGCTGTAAGGAAGGAAAATGGATGTCATTAAACTGTTTTCATTAAGTGCATGACACAATTCAACAGTTTTTTTATCTACCCTTAATTCACTATCATTTTCCCTCCACTGCTGCATTACTCATGTATGTCATCCTCTTCTAATTCCTGTGACAAATACAATTGTAATGACTTTATTTAGGATCAACACTTCCACTCACAGTATTAAAAGGTGAAAAGTTAAAGCAGCTGCGTCACTTGGCTCTGCCTGATAGCTGGTCAGGGTGCAGGCGAGGCAGCAATGGAGGGCAGGCAGCAAAACGCGCTGCCTGCGGGAAATAGATCTGGGTACACACAGGAGCCAGGCAGCACCAACAGAAGTTACCGCTTCATTAATTTTACTGTGTTTCAGGGAGGCGAAGGGCTGAATCACCAATAAAGGCAGAAAAGCACACCCTGTCATATTTTAGATCTACTGGTTTAGGTTTAATTTATGTCTTTTTAAGCATTTATTTCAAATGTAAGCACCGAATGCATATAATATTTTATTTAATATTATTAATTTAAACATTACACTAGACTAAATATTACATTACTATAGCCACTAAAGTCATTTCCATATATTACAGCCTGGAATGATTTTTAACATTTGACTCTAGAAACAAAACTGCTAATGTTCCAGCTTTAATCCATTCTAAAGCACGAATGATTTAAATAATTAATTTTGCATTTTCTATACGACTGGAATTACCCATTGTTATAGCAGGTTGATTTTGGCAGTGCCTTTGCTACTTTGACTGTTCACAAGTTGTCTTACAGTCTCAGACAGTGTCAGACCTAGAGACTATATCTTATGCCAGCTGGAGTGAGAACATTGCTTTGATGTATAGAAATACAGTTTTAAAAAGTCAGGGTCTGCTAGCAGTTTCTGTACAAACTACAATGGCAGCTGTGCTAGAGGTCATGAATATTACATAAGGGCTGTCCATGCATTCAAGCCAGCATCAGTAAGCCAAATTCCCATAGCAACACTCACATAGATTTACTCATCGTTAAGAGATGCATCAGTTCAGCAGCAAGTACTGTACTGCTACCCTGATTAGTCGTCAAGATATTATTACTTCAACTCTTTTTTTAAAGACTGTGCATTTACTGATAAAATTCAACACTTCACCTGAATTTCACGGCAGCCTTTATCACCTTTTCTAGGAGCAAAGAAATCTCAAACTAGAAAAAAGCAACCCTGATAAAAGTGAAACTCCTGATTACGATCAGCAACATCTCTAAGATACAAGGTGAAGAGGGAAGAAGCGGGCTGCTTCTGTCAAGTTTCTGCTATACTGATCCCAGGACAGCAGGACCTGACTTCAAAGAGATGTTCAGGATCTCTTGGCAAGTTCCAGCATCTCATTAAAAAGCTGCTTTAGGAGCTCTTATTAAATATCAGTCAACAATTACATCTTTCAAAAGAAAAATTCTTTGGCTTCCCTGATCAAGCTTTCTAGCTTGGTGAAGCTGTCTGCTTGTGCATTATAGTACTGCATTATTTATGGAGCTGGCCCTCACCATACGATCAGGTGCATAGCTCAATGATCTGGACTCCTGAATTTCTGAAGAACCCTTGTAAAACAGGCGACGTAAATGGGCAGAGGCAAAGCTGGCAGAGGAAAAGGAAACAGAATGGGAGATGGAAGGGAGATAGGGAAATAAAGAACAAGGCAAAATGGAGGAGGGGAATTGGAGAGAAAGTGAGAGAGAAATGTAGATCAGGTAGATCTGAGGCGGGATCTCAACAGTGTATTTAAATATTTAAATATGAGAAATGAAAAAGGACAACAGATCTTGGAAAACAGTGATACACCAAGATCTGGCAGATAGCATACAAAAAAGAAAAACTGGAACAATGTGATAAACAAATGATAACAAATAAGATGAGCATGATTTTTACAGGTGCAATAGTACTTAAAGATACATCGCAGATGAAAGAAAAACAAGCCCATACCATAACCTTTCACTGCTAAAACACTCACAGTCCTAAATGCATCTGGTAGAAAATATATAAACACACAGCAAGAACCCAAATCTCATTTAGTATTTCCTTACTAAACTGTCACTATCTGCCAGGAGTATGGAGATAGAAGGAGATATCTTTACAAGTCCCAGAGCATATTACTCACGGGGTCATTTAACACGCAAACTGTAAAGAAAGACAGTGAAGTCTTCAGGCAAAAAAGACCTTGGTAACAGATTCTCCCTATTTACATACGACTTGTAAGGACCGATCCTTCACTGAAGGAAGAGGAATAGGATGCTTGATGTCTGATTTCTAGAACTGCAAGTTTTGAGTGCCATAGTGATCCATGGGCAAACTTCCACAAACATCTTCAGTAAGAACTCAAAGCTTTTACCCTATACACTGCAAATAATAACACATATTCAACAAGAGAAAAAAATGCACACATTTAAATAAGATTATTCTGAAATATGCAAGTCAATCAAGCACTTTTTATGGAAAACTGATTCAAAGTGATTTTTCGTGGAAAATGCATTTTCTACTGTTGTCAGTAAAAATCTTTGTAAGAGGTCTTATGCTCTATGTTAACACATTAAAAACAGTAATGGATGATATGACAGTCCTTTAAAGCTGAACATTTTATGGGTCTGTGACATGAAGTAACACCTTACCTTTGCTTTTTCCAGCTGTGCCTGGGCCTGTCGCTCTGCCTCTCTCCGCACTGCTTCCCTGTCTTCTTCCAGAGATACATCTGAATCGGATGGACGGCTGGTGTAGGAGTCCGCCGAACCCTGCACAATAGAAGCAAAAATAATGTCATAGGTTGTTTGAGTGTTAAAAATAAAAGTAGAAGTGGTTATGCACCTTGTCTTTTCTCTTACTTCTGTGTACCTGAAAGGAGAGTAGCTGTCCAAAAGTGAAAGTCACTTAGAAAAATTATGTCTAGGTAAATGTTTTCTTCTGGACACTTTCCAAAAGTGCAGGTGTCTTCCCCAGTGTTTTATTTCCTGCACCAGCCCCGTGCACTTATTTGTGTGCTTTTCAGCAAGCAGAGTCAGTTGCTCTGTACAGTTACAGCAGTGGTGCAGTGCAGGGCTGAAGGACACACAGCAGCTTCAAGGATGGCTCCATAAAAATTAAAACTCTAAACAGTGACAGTACTAGCAAGGAAATAGACTTTTTATAATCAAAATGTAAATTCAGTATCAATAATTGCCATTACATGATATCATTGCTAACATATTCAACATCTGCTATCCATTTTTATTTTAGGGCAACCTCTTTACCTGACACACTTTCCCCATCAGAACTGCAAATGGCTCATATCCATCTCTGCCCTTCAGCAAAACATGCAAATGACCACAAATCAACTTCCAACTAATAAAATCCGTCTGGACTCAACACATGTCCCCATATCGCCACAACAGAAGCAGCCACAATGCCAGAACAGCTCTATAAATAATGACAGCTATGCTTTCCCTCTGCATCTCCCTGCATACAAAATAGACTTCTGCTAATTCAATCAGAATGAAAACAACTGTCCTCTCCTCACCATCTATTTCTCTCTCTCTCTCTCTGCAATACATATAATATATGCTGATAATGAAAACATAGGGCTTACACAGATATCAGAATTCTTCAGACGTCCTCCTTTGGCTCTTTTCAGAAGCCTGATCCAGGTGGCCTTCATTAGCCAGACAGCTCAGTTATTGTCCGCAGCTGCAGCGCCCGGCACTGATCTCATAAAACATGTGCACACTGAGCACCGCAGAATCACTGCTCCTTTCCTATCCATGCTCTGCTGTGAGAGCCTTCCTTCTCTTCCCTCTGCCTTTCAAGCTTGCAGCCTCCCTGTTTCGGAGTATTCTACTGCAATTAAATTCTCAAATTTTCTCATGCCAGTAAAAAAAAAAAATTTAAAAAAATCCAAAAAATCCACACCACCTCCAGAAATCTCAACTTGAATGATAAAAATGTAAAATAAACCAGGCTTCAGGTAAATGTTGTGAGAGAGCTTCAGTTGATCATAAACTGAGATCGATCACAGAAAAATAACCTAGGGCTTTTTCCTTTCTGTTTTGGGGGGCGGATTTGGCTGTTAAAAATAGTGCTTATAAGAGAACCTTTTAAAATCCTGTGCAAAATGTATTCAGTGACATTTGCAAGTGCAAAGTTCATTTCATCTCTTCCTAGATTGGCTGGGGGTGGGGTAACAGGCTGTTCATATCACTGGGCATGCTCCATATGTGCAGCCTTTTACGCAGATGCTCACATCACACTGGGTTGTTAGCCTATGCCAAATTGCCATTTCACATCTCAAGGGTAAACAGCTGGAAAAAGCAAGGTCCCTGTGAAACTGGAGGAACCGGTACAGCGTCTCGTTCCCGTCATGTATGTCTGCTGCGAGCCATGTTTCCCTTGGATGCTCGGTTCTGTCACACAGCGCTTCCCTCCGCTGCAAAGTGCTGAGCTCCGCTCTGAGCTCTCTTACAAAAAACGTAAATCCAAAAATATGCCTGTTGAGCAGGAATTTAACCTCCTAGTTACTGCTTATATTTTTCTGACGTTAGCAGAGGAAAGAAGCAGAGAATAACTGCAACACACCATTTAACACATAAATATTAGATCCTAATATGGCAAAAGCCAAACAAAACATTGAATTTCTATATTCTGCTTTTCAGAGTCACTCTCTATCCTTTCATAAACTGACATGGGAAAAACATAATAAGGCATGGTTATCTAGGGCATTTATGATTCACAGACAGACATGCAACAGTCTAGTTGTAAAATACCACTGTAGCTGACTGCAGCGCCTGCCTTCAATATAAATTCACAGTTACAAGAAAAATAGAGAATAGAGATTACAGCTGAGAACAGTGATCATGCACGTGTTGTAGTATGTCAGCAGGTCTTAGGAAGGACCGAATCCTGCCACGTTTATGTCTGCATAACAACGAAATTGCTCAATCACAAGTGATGCAGCAGCCTACATTTAACCACTATGAGAGCAAACAATAGTTGTCACTAAACTGACAGTTTAAAATAAAGGTAAATTTTAACTTTTCAAATTTTATTTTTTTTTTCCATGAAGCCTGTGATAGTTAGAGCATAGAGTTTAATAAGCTGGTTTGAACTGACATAAAGAAAATTATTCTCCAAGGGATATTTTGCTTACAGGAGTCCAAATACATCTGCTATGTTACAGTGGTCTTAAAATGCCTACTGAGCTAAAGCAAAAGGAGCAGAAAATAAAAGAAAATGCACTCAAACTTTTCTTGAATTTTTTGAAAAATCTTGTCCATTAGGAAAATACCCAGAGGCCCTGTAACCTCCCCAGAGCCTTTCAAATTTGACTATTCTTTAAAATTTCCCTTTGTCACAACTTCTGACACAGCTCCTCAATGGAAACAGCGGCACAAGACGAGCAGCAACAAGGGGACAGAAGTTTAGTGTAGTGTTTAAATCCTAACAGGTTGACAAAACAGTGGCCTGTGGTCAAAACCATTGATGTTATCACAGCATTAATGAAAGCTAAGACCGTGGTGAACAGAATACTGGGTTTTTCTCCTAGATATATTTTTCATCTCTTAATTCATCTAATGCTGAAAAGAATTTTAAATCCAAAAGGAAGAAATATCTTTATGTCTTCATTCGATTTATACTTTGAATATGGAAAGCTCAAGCCTCACTGTGCCAGTAAGAGGAACAATTAATTTCAATATTCAAAATTTATACAGAAATATTGTTAACGGCTTATCTTCTAATCTTGTCAAAATAGTAAGAATGACATCACATGTCCTGCTAGGGCATGATTTGAGATGGTACGTTTTGTCCTTGTGACGTGCTACTACTTCTTGAGTGCTATGAAATAGGTAAAGGAGAAAAATGAAAGGTTATTTCCATAAAATTTTTATTTCACTTAAAATCTTTAAAACTGATTCAGAACAAAGGCAAAATGTGAAATGTTTAAGTGTAGCATGAAGTGAAACTGCTGACATTGGCAAATTATTATATGTCAACAGGGAGTACAGATTGTCTTGTTTCATCATAAACTGACCAACCTGAAATGACTGAGCCACATATTTAGAAAATCAGCAGCACTCCCACAAATGCACCATCAGTAGGGACCTTAGTTTGGCAGAGAGGCCACAGCTGGTAAATGTGAAAATTTCTTATCTATGAAGTTTTCTCCAGATGTCTAAGCAATGTCATTATTTTGAAAGATGTTGAAGAAAGCACAAAATGCTGCTCCAACAATGCTACACAATATTATGTTGATGTTTTATTTGAGAGTAGAATTTTTATGGAAAGACCAAATTAATTCCAATTAATTGTGTGGCATGTATATTTAGCATGTATGAAAAACTGAAGAAATACATTTTAACAAAGGAAAAAGGAAACAGACCTTGTTATCATTAAGGGGATATCAAGCAGGAATTGTTGACTCCTTGTCTAAGGGCCATGGACAGTTCACAGCCTGGCAACTGCCAAATCTAGTCCTGATGTCCTCTCTGGTCCTTGGCATGGGCCCTGCAGAGCTTGGCCATTTGCCTACTACATACACATTTACACTAAATGCTGTAAAACTGTGCTCTCCCACAATTACTATACAAGGAGGGCCACCAGCTCCCACAGTAGCCGCTGAAATCCTCTGCTATGTTTGCATTTAAAAAACAAAACCAATGTTGATTAGAATTTTGTTGTTTAGAGCTAATTGGGCATTGCTATGTCATCTTCAGCCATGGGGGACATTCAAATAACAGGAGGAGTGAAATTCTAGAACAGCTGGGAGCTTTAGGATGACAATGTGATTAAATAAGAGATTATACAGGAAACCAATCTTCTCTTTCCCCTTAACATGACTTTGGCAAGCTTGATCACAGCACCCAGCTCAAGATTAACAGGTTTCCAAGGTGCCAATCCAATCAACAGCTGGATGAAAGCAGAATTTTTTAAAATAATCCTTACATTTGCAGGAAGCCTAGATTCTGGCATTCATGAACCTGGTAAACAGTTGTACCACATACTTTATTAGGGAAAGCCAAAACAATGAAACCAAAAATAACCTCCCATACCAAAAAAACCCGCACATTTGGTCTCACATTTCATGATCTTAGCCTAAATGTTTGCTTTCCTGTTGTTTTGCTAAGAAAACGTAGCATGAGTAGGTATTTTTAGAGAAATGACAGTCTCTTCATGGCGACTCTTCAGAAAAGCTTTGGCAATATGCAAACTGTTTCCAAAAGGGCAGCTGCAGAGCTCAACCTAGTTAGCACACAGACAGACCCCTCAGAGTCAGAGCTAAGCTTTCCCCAAATCTGTGGGATGCTCTGGTGTGTTAATGGTTTACCATTTTTCGCAAAAAAAACATCCAAGAGGGAAAACTACTTAAGACCCTATTGTACTAGGCACTGTACAGTCACAAAGTGAATGACAGACTGCTTAAAAGAACTTGTAGTATAAAGGATGAGAGAATATCAGCAGAAAAAAAAGGAATAAGAAAGGGATCAAGGTAGCAATGCTATAGAAAATAAAGCATTTTTAAATATTCGATACCAGCATTATGACTCATCCCTTGCATAACCATGGTGGGTTGTTGTTTAAGTGAGTTTTCTATATGTATTATGGCAGAGATTAGTTCTGTGAAAGCCTCTGAAGGAGGATAATCTGGTAGCTCTGTATATTCTGACAGAGAGATTCTCACACTTATGAAACAAGAGAAAGTGCTTTTGAGGAAGAGGGCAATGATAGGAATAGAAGGAAGTCTCTAAGCTTATCAAAATATGCTTTATCAACAATATAATCACATAATCGAGAATTTTAAAAACAAAATAAATCCCCCAAACTAAAGAAAAAATGGGATTTGATTTTTTGAGACAATTAATTGGATCTAGAGAATGGGATTAAATTATTGATGACTTTGAGCTCTAAGGAAGAGTCAGAGAAATGACAGAGCTAAGATGTTGCCAGTGGAACAACTCAGAGATGGGTGTCAAAGGAAGAAAAATGATTGCAAGCTGCATGAACCTGGATCAATCACTTTTGTCTCAGACTGTCAGCACACACAGGGGTATTAACACAACTTGGTTGACTCATGGTAACTTTTTAAAGCTCTGGTAACTTGATTATGTGTCTAAGCCCTTAGGCAAAGGTAAACCAAGATTATTACAAGCTGAACTGTGGTGGTGCTTACTGAGAAAGAAGTGGGTAAAAACTGGAAGGCCTACAGGAAAAATGAAAATATAATTTTTGGCTGAATGAATCAACAGCTGATATCACAAAGGAAGGGTTTTAAATTGCAGAAAGACAACTCAGAAAAAAAGACTTTTAATATAAAATGCTATGTGTCGATACAAGAGCACAGAGAGAAAGACAAAGATTGGGTCAGCCACAACATTACAAGCGTTCCATTAAAAAGAGGAAAAATGGAAAACACATCTGGGCTGACAACAAGGAAACAGAAAGACAACTAGAAAAGGAAAGAATTTGAAGGAAAGCATGGCAACCATCATCTCAATTTGTCTCAGCTCAGTTAAAAGTGCCAATTTAGATTCTCTGTTCCAGATCTTCAGTATATTTTTATCTGGGATTTTGGTTCAAGTCATTAAGATTTTCTGCATACTTAAAAATAACTTCCCTGAAAATTTAGCATGAAATTCTGTTAGCAATGGAGAATTTTGAAGGAAAAAAAAAATTTCTTTGCATTTTCTCAAATTATCTCTGCATGTACAATCCCTACTTGGTTTTCAAATGTAACATTCTTAATCTACTCCAGATAACAAATGCAAGGTTTGGGGGTTTGTTGGTTTGTTTGCTTGCTTTTTAACTTGTTAAAAATGCTGAGGTTAAGTATATACAGTGAAGTCTTCCCTATTTTACTATCTCAAATGTAACAACTGCTTTAATACATATTTTTGCTTGCTACCCTTCATTTCTATACTGTAAATATAGTATTCATCTGTTTAAATAATCACCCTTTTCCATATATTCCTGAGTTAGCTTGGCAAGCATGTACTCTGAAGAAACTGCTGTCATACAGTAGTCGTCTACAATACTTTTCAACCTCTGGTAAGTTTATTTTCCAGCCCATCATCTACTACTGAAATCTTGATTTTCTAGTCATGATCTTTTATTAACAGCAATCAATTATCGTCATGACATAAAACACTGCAATTTGCTCACTGCTTATATTAGGAGGTTTTCTTATCAACACCTTTGTTAAATTACACACAGTGAAGACTAAGGAATTAATTAATTGAATTTCCTAACCCAAGCTCACTGAAAGCTCAAGCTTGTCAAACAGCAGTACATTTGTGACTCAGCCCAGGTATCTCTGGCAGGCGCGATCATCCTTTAAGCATCTGCAGCCTTGCTCTCTCTGATACGGCCAGAAACACCAGGTGAGAAGCTTTCACACTGCATGGCACCATTTACTTCAGGATAAAAGCTCTACATAAAATACACATATCCTCATCAGTGGGCTAAATGTAAGCTCAGTTTCCAAGGGTGTCAGAAGCCACATGAGTCCTTGTGGTTTCAGGTGTTAGTCCTTTGTTCCAGCCTTCATCCTCACGTACACTGCTTGAAAAATACCAGAACTCTTTCTTTATACCCATTACCTACCCTTCAGGTCTAGCATAAACCAAAGCAAACTCCTTGCAATCTTCCCAAGAGGATGAGGCTCCTTACATCATTTAGATATTACAATTACTCTCATCTGAGTTCAAGAATACAACAGTCCGTAATACTTCCACATTGATGGAAATGTCTCTGGAAAGGCCTTTTTTCTCCCCTCTTGTCTATCACATATCAAAACAATAATCTTAGAAAATTGTCTCTCTCCAGCATATATCTTCACAGTTTTTGTTCTAAAATGAAAATATACCAGTTAATGTATAGATTGCATGATATCAACAGTTCACATCCATTGGCTCTTTTAGATTTGACTCTAAAAGATATCTAACCTAGCACATCCACACAGAGCAGGTGAGGGTATCAAGTGTGCGGTGTGTGATATTCATCCACGGGCGAGAAGCTAAAGCAAGCACTGCGTGCCTGATTCTCCCATCCCAATCCACGTGGCTGTCACTGCTTGTACGGCTCCACCAACTGCCCTTTGAAAGAGGGAGAGCAAATGGAGTTTGTGATTCTGACTCTAGGAATCCTTCCTATTTCACTTTTAGAGCACTATCCCCACCTCTTTACTAAGAAGCAAGACTGAAGTCTCTATGTCGCTGCCTCTGTTTTCCATCTGCAAGCAAACACAAGAATGTGAAGAGCATATACAACATTTGTTTACAAAAAATTAATTAGTAAAAGGTTGTAGGAAATCATCTGATAGTATATAATATCTAATAATTAATAAAACTAAGTACATTTTCTTACCACTAAAACCGATCTTGTACTATGGATTTATATTAGCACTACTGAGATATGATCACTTAAGTAAAGAAGGGAGAGTTAAAAGAGAAGTATATGTTTTAGGCAACGTGGAAACAGAAATATGCCTGCTACTGAAGATGGTGACAATGATTAGATGCTAACCTGAAGGAAAATAAAACATAAAGTAATTGAAATAGAAAAATTAAAGGAAATCCTGAAAGCAGCACATGGTCTTTGTGATTTTTCATTACTCAATGTCGGAATATTTTTTGTGTTCTGGAACTTTCAAAGCTTGGTAGAGTACAGAAGCCACTTTCCAGATAGTAAGTGAACTCAGATTTTTAAAATTATTGCAATCTAGAAAACCAAATATTTTCTGTTTTTCAGATATGAAAGAAACATCAGAAACAGACTTCTTTCTGATTCAGAACAGACTTTGTCTGGGTCAGGAGAGCACATTACATCATATCCCTCTCTGAGCTGTTTCCTCCTCTAGAGGAAGCACCAAATTTTGGACCACTGCTTGTTCTTTTATCTATTGCTGCAATACTGAATATCAACACAAAACATGTGTTTGATTTGCTGATAAATCCAAAACCTTAAAAAAGAATGCCTCTCCTGTGTCAGACCCCTGATGACATACTACCTCTTGTTCTCAGGACCATAAGGCAGAAAGGGGGGTCAGGAGGTCTCTAGTACAACGTCCTTTTCAAACTGTGAGACCAGACCAGCTTGTTCAGGACTTTATCCAGTTGGGCCTTGAAAACCTGCAAGGACAGAGACTGCACAACCTCTCTGGGAAAATCCATCCCATTGACAGACTACCTTCAAGGTGAAGATGTTTTTTCGTATATCCAGTCTGAACCTCTCTTCTTTCAACTTTGTGTGTTTGTCTCTTGCCCTCCTACCATGCACCTCTGAAGAGCCTGGCTCCATGCTTTCAATAACCTTCTTGTAGATGCTGGGAGGCTTTGGTTCCCACCCCCAAGCCATCTCATCTCCAGGCTGAACAAGACCCAGTCCCTCAGCCTTTCCCCACAGGCCAAGTGATCCAGCCCCAACCATCCTGGGGGCCCTTCACTAAACCATCTCTGATGTATCCATGTCTTTCTTCTGTTGGGACACCAAAACTGGTCACAGTAAAGCAGCTATGTTCTAACGAGTGCTGTGCAGAGGTTGGTAATCACCTCCCTGGATATAGTGCTCCTGTTCATGCAGGACTCAGAAGTTCAGAATTTTAAAACAATCTGCAACTTTGGAAATATAATAGAATTCTCATCAAAAAAGAGCCAAAATACACCTTGGGCAAACTTGTATTTATTGTGCTACACAATAGTCAACTCATTCAAAAATTTTAAGAGATGCAATGCCTCACATTGCTGGAAAGCAACATTATTAATATGCTACCAGGATGAATCAACTTCGTAAAATCCCTCAGATAAAGAGATTGCTTCCAACATATCCCAAGCAAGTTTCTGGCCACAAGAGAGTCTCCAGCACCTGCAGTGATGAAAGACACAAGAATGGAAACTCCGGCCATAAGGTCTCAAAATATGTTGCGCTAACTCTCATCAAAGAAATAAAAACAAACCCATGTCGTCCCTGACAACTTATTTTCTTGAGGAACTGCACTGGCTAAAGCCTGCTTTTTCCTCCCTGCTCCATTGTTTGGAAATGGAATTAATTCTCTCAAACTCATCCAGTTATGCTCAATTAAAAGTTGTATTTCCTCCAGTTTACAAGGCAATCAATCTCTGCTTAAGGTATTACCAACCAAACTTATCAACTGTACCATTGCTGTTATCACCACTGGTCTTCTGCTGAGGGGACAGTAGTATTACAAAGATGTCACTAAGATTGCTGCTCTGCTGTACTAATTAGTAATGCAATTATTGTTTGTATGAGACTCCTGAAGATAAAGAGACTGAACAAGGAGCCAGCAGAAAGTAGGTAGGTGGTTGATGGGCATCATCCATACCCCACAGAAGAGAAGCACCTATGACAAAGCAGCAAAGAAGGACAAGGCTTCAAGAGGAGAAATATAAGAGAAAGGTTTCAAGAATGTGAGAGATGGATGGCAGGCCAACGGGCATTTTACTAGTTCTTGCCATTCTCCAGTTTAGCAGCAGAGATCATAAAATTGGAATCATTACAAAGGCAGAAAGGTATCTTTTCTAGGATTAAAAATATCACACAAAAATACTGTCAAACAAAAAAATTACCTTGATGTTATTTGTGTTTATATGCCTGGCACTACAAGAAGAGTTATTAAGCTAATATCTGCCTTTTCTAAAAAAAAAAAAAAAATTTTAAAATATCTAACCACTTCCATCTCTGTATTGTATGCAGTTTTCCATTACAGCCAATAAATATCCAGTGGTTTTAGGCTTTCAAACTGAAGTATATAAGCAGAAAGCTAATTCTACAACTATGTTTCTACTTACACTCATTCAACAGTCTCTTTGTGTTCACCTTGCTCTAAATGAAGTCAGTCCCCAAAGTATTCATGGACAGATAAGAATTATAAAATGACAGAGAAACCCAAGCTGCATCATCTTTTCCAGGTCCACACCTATTGCCCACTCAGTAGTCATGTAGATTGTGTATGTGCTGCTATACCACAATTCAAATATGTTTGTATCTAAACCCTCTCAAAGATTCTCCAGAGACACAATGCCGGCTTCCACGGCCAGGTTAAAGTCAGAAGTCAACACTAAATGCAAGACAGGCTTTTCACGCTTTAAGGAGTCTGACTCCCACTGGCTTTCAATAGTATTTCAGTTCATCTCCACTTGGGAAAGAAAGGAGTTTAGTATCTTAATTATTACTTTTTGTTATTTTACATTTATCGTTAACCAATTTCAATTAGGCTGAAACACTTATTACAAAGTACTGTAAACTTTAATGTAAGGAAACCAAAACATCACTCTAGATTTGCACTGTTCTCCTTCCATCACTCCTTCTGTAATAATTATTCTATCTATAATCAGCAGTAATTTGTACAGTTAGCGTCTCCCTTCATGTTCAAAGTTTTTGAGTTTACAAAGGGTAAAACAAAAATGATGGTTTATTGTTTCTTTCTTCATGCAGAAGAAAAGGAAATGTTTGTTGCTGAAGCTGGCGCAGTAACACAAATGTGCTCTTTTATAACCCCTTGTTTTGTTAGTTGTCTGCAGGCACGGATCTTATGATCTGAAAAGGCATCAGTATTTTTAAGTCCTGTTCATTTTCAAAATCATCATAGCCTATGATTTCAATAGCAGTTCCTTCTTGTTTCCTCTTTGATTATGCTAAAATAGATCTTATTTAAATTGAATAGCATTTCATTCACATCATAAAATCTACCGGAGAAGTGCAAGGACAACACTTTCAATTGTCACAAGGCAAGTTGATCCACAAAACATGTTGTATAACTGGCAGGACTAATCTCTCCCACCACACTTAGACACAGATGTCCAGGTTTATTTAAAATAGCCCTAAGCAAAACAGAACAACTTGTGGTGTTTGGGTTTTTTTTTAAATGTATTCATTTCATTGGGAGGCATTTGATTACAGAAAGATCTCAAATTTTATTCCTGTGCTGACAAGGCAACAACAGATAGAGAAAATGGTATCAGTTGCATTGTATTTTCTCCCTCAACAGACAGAGGACAGTCCCATCCAGACCATTTCCCAGATGTTCTTGCCCGCAAATTCCACCAAACCTTTGGATCCAAACTGATCAGAACATTATTTTGTACTAACAAGATACAGCTGAACAGAATTATTCACTTTTCCTTACAAATTGGGGGGGGGGGGGGGGGGGTGGAATAACATTCGTGCATGCGTGGGAAAACTCTTATATTCAGAAGGCAAAGCAGTTTAAGTTATTATCTGATATCAGCAGTAGGTGTATGTGGTGATTGTTTAAAAAAAAGCACATTTTCTTGCTGTTAAATTCTAGTGAAATGTCGATCAGTGAAAGCAAAATTTGACATATGGTGCTAGTATTGTACAATGAGTCTTATGATTTTGCTTAAGCATCTCTGAAGGCCACCCATGTTCTTGCCAGGACACCCATATAACAAATAACAGAATTACAGCAAACAATATGAATAATTCCATTTTAGAAAGACCACAGGGTAATTAAGGGAAGCAGAATACAACTTTCATAAATATATGGGGTATAACCACAATATGACACATATGATAAATTGACTATATTTCAGCAACAATTCAATGTCCTTGTCCTTCAGATCTCACTTTATAGATATATCACTATATTTATACGGAATGCAGATGAAGGCAAAAGAATCACAGTGAATTACAGATTAGAGGCCTAAAATTTCAGAATTATATAGGGTATCCTTCAGCAATGGGAACTAAATCGCGGGCAACTGCTGCACAAGATGAAGACTTCTAACAGTTTTGACTTCTAAAACATTGGAATTTCTACTTTGGTGCCAATAAGATTTCTATATAGCCTGTATTCTCTGAATAGAATCACAGAAAAAAATAGGTTGGGGAGGGAACATCTGGAGGACAGGACTTCTAGTCCAACCTCCTGCCCAATGCAGTGCCAGATTCAAAAACAGATTAGCTTGCTCACAGCCTTGTCTACTTGCGTTTTGAAAATCCCCATGGATGAAAATTTTGCAACTTTATAAAATTTTACTTGTTAATCTCCTACACCAGAAAAAACATAAGGAAATTCAAAGAGTAATCTAACATCTTAAGATAAACTAAGAAGTTATATGACATTTAGCCTCAAAAATTAGCCTGCTGAACTGTTTCTACAAGTTTCTACAAATACAACTGTATCAAGTTCAGCACAAAGCCAATTTTAGTAAAGCCCATTTCTGCACATGAAAAAACCTTAATTACTTCCAGTGAAGAAAAAATTAAGTTTCTCATTTACTTTCAGGCAAATGCACTTTATAAAAATACATGCAGAGACCTTTTTCCTATCATATTTAGTTGTTCCTTAAAGGAATAGCTTTGCAATACAATTATATTCTTATATTATAATACTCTAATAATAGTTATGCATGTATCAGCCTTGCTCCTATAAACCAGCCTGCTATTGTTCCCTCTGCTTAAAATTTACCTGCCCTTAGACTTAAGAGCTCAACTGAGTAGGCTGCACTCTCAGTTTGGATTTCTGCACCGTTTCTCTGACTGTACCATTAAACAAACAGTTTGATTTAAAGCGTTTCTTTTTATTAAGAAAATTTGTCCAGATATTTGGAACACAGAAGCTGCCTTAAAAAAAGACAAAAATGTATTAAAACCGATGCTTATTACCTCCATTTGATTTGCTTGTAAGATCTAATAGAACACTAAAACTGTATCGTACATCATAAAATATAGTATGTTATTCTAGCATTTTAAATCCCCAAAAGTCCTATGCATTGCTAAATGAAAACATATAGATTCACATTGTGTTGTAAATGACAATGTACAATGAAACATGCACAGGAGAATTTCTCAGGGGTTTCATTATTTCTTTTCTAAGAGAAAAGCTTTTAAAAGTGATAGTTCCTATAGTCCTGTAGTTACAGCAATCATAACACCCAAGTTTTGCTAAATCTTCTCCCCACAGAAATCTTAGATATTAATCTGGTCAGAGACAGTTAAAATAAACAAGCTTGTCATGGCTATCATTACCTGTTTCTATGTAAATAAAAGACTTGCTGAAAAAAAGAATTAATGACTCCTGTGGAAGATGAATTAACTATCCCCAGCATTTCGTAATTCTTATTCATCAGCTAAAGTTGTTATCTGGAAAGTAACATGTAGTATAAGTAAACAAACACCACTTCATTTTGTCAGTCCAGTTGCCCAGAGCTTGTTTATAATTTAGAGGAGACATATCTTCATGAAAACAGATGCCCATGGCTTCAGTAAAGAGGTAGATGGATTTTTTTTTTTTCTGTGATAGACTTCCTGACAGCCAATACTGAATAAAAATAAATAATAGGTTTAGTCTGATCAGCTGTTTCTGAACTTGTTCATCAGACCTACTTATTGTAACCTACTGGAAAACAAAAATGTATTCCCAGACATAAACACACAACTGTAAAGTAAGAGAAGATAAAAAAAAGAAAAAAGGAATTGTGCCTGGAAGAGATTATCAAAGAAGTTTCAGATCAGATAATATGAAACAGGATTTTTAGCCCTTGGTTTCCCTGTGTGGAGGGTTCCTATCAAAACATCATTGGACTAAAATTAACTCCTGCCTGCTAGGAGTGCTTAATTGAGTTGTCATAACTACTGTAGTGCTGAAAGGTCAAGAGAGCAATGAGCTATCTAGACTGCCAGCCACCACCTCATATACCATTGATGGGAGAAAAGTAGGTGCACTACCCAGGATAAAGCATCTAAAACAGGCAGTCTGCCATGCCAGGCAGGCAGGCACGTATGGCAGACAGTGTGAGCATGTCTCTTTGACTCTAGCTAGCTTTCTATGTCCTGCAGGGGAGTCACGATTTCAATTTTTCACAATAAAACATCTTGCATGTGTACCCCTCCTGCTAACTTATATCTATCCATCCACAGACTAAACAACATAGACATCAAAATGCATGTCACAAATACTTAACTGGAAAACAGATTTTAAAATAACTCCATTGTTAGAGGCACTACACTGGGGCCCCTGCAAGATCTGGAATTTTCTTGTACTGTATTCATGCACAGCATATACAAGTCCCATTTCTTTAACTAGAGACATTCAAGCTACCTTGTTCTAAATAACTACAACTGTTATGTGTAGGGCTCCACCCCAAGTTTTAAATTGATGACTTAAAACAGGCATGCCATTAGTGTCTTTTATCCACAAGACCTCTTTAGCTACACAGGTCTCCTGACATCTAATTAAATAAGAAGTCAAATATATATGGTGTAACAGGGAGCATGTTGTAAATAATTCCCAAAAGCCTGGAGACACACACACACACGTCAAAGATAATTAAGTATGTTGCAGCTACGTAAATCAGAGAAGCACGTTAAATTAGCTTGTTAGCTCTGTGATGCCATAGCTAGATTACTGCCCCTACTGTTAAGACTTGTTATAGCTACATTAGGCTCCATTCAAATTCCTCACTGAAAAATAGCCATATTTTCTATATCAAGACCTGTAGAGCAGATGGCAAGTACTCCTGAAATTATTTTTTTAAAAGTTCATGCTGGTTCATTTCAATGACGTAAACTGTCTAGCACGAGAGGTTGATCAGTCATCTGCCAGGAAGTAGGTAGTATT
Source organism: Strix uralensis (assembly GCF_047716275.1). Taxonomy (NCBI): domain Eukaryota; kingdom Metazoa; phylum Chordata; class Aves; order Strigiformes; family Strigidae; genus Strix; species Strix uralensis. The sequence continues at coordinate 49,640,069 of NC_133972.1, read as the reverse complement.
ATCATATTTATTTCCTTCAGATGGAAAAAAAACCGTAACCAAGACCAAGCAATTTGAAGATTTCATCAGGACTTGGTGCTGTCGATACAATTAGAAGACAACTATTCCCAGAACCCGAGTGAGATTTCCTTCCCTCCTTCCCACTGCTGTCTCACAAATGGAAAAGTAGCCAAGAGGTACAGAGCTACCTCAAGCAGTTTGGTGGAGGGCATGTGGAGCCTCCACTCCCTTTGCTTTTTTCCACCAGCACTTACTACGAGCTGGAAGATGAAGGTGAGAAGCAAAAGAGAGAGCTACAATAAAAACACACAAAGAAAACAGCATTGGTGAGGCCACACCTGGAGTGCTGTGTCCAGTTCCAGGCTCCTTAGTAGAAGAGAGACATGGATATACCCGAGAGAGTCCAATGAAAGGCCACAAAGATGATGAAGGGACTGGAGCATCTTTTACATGAGGAAAGGCTGAGAGAGCTGGGACTGTTCAGACTGGAAAAGGCTCAGGGGGGGGAATCTTTTAATGTATATAAATATCTGAAGGGAGCATATAAAGAGGGTGGAGCCAGGCTCATCTCAGGGGTGCCCAGTGACAGGACCAGAGGCAATGGGCACTGAAATACAGGAGGTTCCCTCTGAACATCAGGAAACACTTTTTCATTGTGAGGGTGACTGAGCACTGGCACAGGTTGCTCAGGGAGGTTGTGGGGTCTCTATCCTTGCAGATACTCAGGATAGGGTTAAGTTTCCCCAGCAGTGGGGGGAAGCTCTAGCCGGGTTATTTATATACCATGCTGACATCACGTCCTGGCACCAAAGCGCGGCAGCGCGGGACAGTTGGTTATCGGTTATCGCGTGTGTTATGTGACTCCTCTGCTCTCACTGCTGTATCGGTAGATATTTTGCTCTGTTCATTGTTATTACTGTTATTCTTATTGTTATTGTTGTTTTTTGTTGTGTTGCTGTTGCACTGTTGTATTAAACCTGTCCTTATCTCAGCCCCGGGGCTTTGTATTTCACTCACTTTGTGGGGGAGGGGCAGCGGCCGCGTGGTCTCAGACTCTGGCAGGGACTAAAGCACCACACTGGCTCTAGGTGGCCCTGCCTCAGTGGGAGGGTTGGACCAGATGACCTCCAGAGATGTCTTCCAACCTCAAATATTCTGTGATTCTGTGAAAAGTGTTCACAAGGCTGCTCACCCATGCCATGTGTGCATGTCATTTGTAAATACTTTGGTTTCGTTATACTGTCTTCACACTTGTGAAGTGAACTGCACTGGTCCTGCCAACCCAGGCCAATTTCCACACTCCACATCTCTTCCATACTAGTTCATAAACAGAAGTAAACTTCTCCCTTGCTATTTCACCACCTGGAGCTGATCAGCGTGGTTGGTTTCTAAATGCCAGAAATGGTTTGACCCTTGCTAACTTCACAGGGCTCCCTCCCATGCATGCCCTCAGGTACAAACCTGCTTCTCAGACATGGTGCGCTAACAGTGATCCTCTTCCACAGTAAGAAGTATGCTCATTCCCTTCCTCCATTGCCTTCAGGCACCACTTGGCTCTAAACCAGTACGAAAGGATCCAGGTTAATTGCAGCTGTTGCTTTGCTTCGTATTTTCTGTTGGAAATATCTATTTCTATAAGTTAATTCCTGAGGAGGGAACCCTGTCTTTACTCTCTGAGAGTACCACATACCCCAGGACACTATGCTATAAAAGGTATGCTGTGCTCTATGTTAGGGACAGCTGATCTAATGTTCATAGACTTACACATGTAACAGGACTTACAGATCAGTGCCTCCACCTATGGCCTCCACAGAGCTCCCCACCTTTTTCTTGCCTGTTTATGTGTTGGTTCATGGGGACTGAGGTAGGGGAAGGCCAGACACAGTATAAATCCCTTCAATATACAGCCAATAATCAAAAAGGCTCCATCCTCTGTCAGTGAAATTCAAATTAAACGACGGGGACAAGGAAAAGAAATCTATATAAAGGTGAAACAGTAATATAATTATTTAAAAATTCTACTTCGCATACACAACAGGAGGTTAAACACCATTTTTTCTCTGAGGAAAAAAGTATGATCACTACAATTGTACAAATCACTAACTGGAAAGCACACTGGGTGTCTTGGGAATATCACTGGAATGACCAATACCCCCTCTCTGCATGGGTTTATGAAGGTTTTCCTCTCTAGTGTTTCCCTATTGTAAACTGAAACTGTTTCAGGAGCCATCCTGCTACACGATCGAAGCCAGCGGCTCTTCCAGGCTTCCCTTGGGGGAATCCCAAACCTCATATGCAGTGCTTAAAACACAGCTGAGACGTCTCTGAGCCAGTCATGGGGAATGATGCCATACAGAATGGCCCTCATTTTTCTAATTTAGGAAAGAAAAACTGTATTACTTCTACACTTCGGCTGCTGCAGAGAATCCACAGGCAAAGGCTTGCTAAGGGTGACTGTTTTACAAACCTACATCCAGCTCTGGATGTGAGCACATCTGTCTTTCACACAGAGATCCTCTCGCTAAACACCCAGTTTTAGGCATGAATAACTCCAGTCCTAGCACACACATACAACATTTGCAGTTGAAAATCAATCAAATACTAGCATTTGTTATGTGTAAAACAGGTATTTTTAAAGCAATTTATGAACTTTAAAAAGTAAAACAACTACTGTTACCAGAAACAAACCAAGTATCACCTAAAATTTAAAGGCAAATATCAAATGTCAAGTGATCTGTCCAAGGACAGTGTGGAGGGTTGATGCTGGCTGGATGCCAGGTGCCCACTAAAGCCACCCTAACACTCCCCTCCTCTTTAGCTTGATAGGGGAGAGAAAATATAACAAAAGGCTTGTGGGTTAAGATAAGTACAGGGAGATCACTCACCACTTACTCTCACGGGCAAAACAGTAATCGACTTGTGGAAATAAGTCTGATTTATTACAAATCAAATCAGAGTAGGGTAATGAGAAATAAAATCAGATCTTAAAAACACCTTCTTCCCACCCCTCCCTTCTTCCTGGGCTCAACTTTATTCCCAATTTTCCCTACCTCCTCCACCTCAGTGGTGCAGAGGGACAGGGAATGGGGGTTGTGGTCAGTTCACCACATATTGTTTCTGTTGCTCCTCCCTCCTCAGGGGGAGGATTCATCACACTCTTCTCCTGCTTCAGTGTGGGGTCCCTCCCATGGGAGACAGTCCTCCATGAACTTCTCCAACATGAGTCCTTCCCACAGGCTGCAGTTCTTCATGAACTGCCCCAGCGTGGGTCCCTTCTACGGGGTACAGTCCTTCAGGAACAGACTGCTTCAGCGTGGGTCCCTTCCACAAGGTCACAAGTCCTGCCAGCAAACCTGCTCCAGTGTGGGCTCCTCTCTCCATGGGTCCACAGGTCCTGACAGGAGCCTGCTCCAGCCTGGGCTTCCCACAGGGTCACAGTCTCCTTCATGCACATCCACCTGCTCTGGTGTGGGGTCCTCCCCAGGCTGCAGGTGGAGATCTGCTCCACGGTGGACCTCCATGGGCTGCCAGGCTGCAGAGGAATCTCTCCTCTGGCACCTGGAGCACCTCCTCCCCCTCCTTCTTCACTTGGTGTCTGTAGAATTGCTTCTCTCACATATTCTCACTCCTCTCTCTGGCTGCAATTGCTCTCCTCCATTTTTTTCCCCCCCTTTCTTATAAATAGGTTATCCCAGAGGCGGTACCACCATCACTGATGGGCTCAGCCTTGGCCAGCGATGGGTCCATCTTGGAACCAGCTGACATTGGCTCCATTGGACATAGGGGAAGCTTCTAGCAGCTTCTCACAGCAGCCACCACTGTAGCCCCCCCGCTACCAAAACCTTGCCATGCAAGCCCAATACAGATGGACTCATGGCTCTGAAGTAAATCTCAGAGGCTGAATTTAGTTTTCCTACCTTTCAAGTTTGTACTTTAAATACTCACCATGTGCCATACAACTTGCTCATCTGAAAATAGCATTAGATGTTGTTGCCTTATGTTGAACTAAGGTGAGCATGGAAAAGTCATTACAAAATTTTAGGATTAAATTTTTACAGTGGTTCTGACACAGGTAACTTGCAGATATGTGCTTGCAATAAGAAACTTGCAATCCAAGTGAGAGGTTCCCAAAGAAGCAATCCTGAGTTATGATTTTTAGACATGTTCCTGTGTTAATCCACAGTATGATAAAAAAATACTGTTGCTAAACAGTTACACATGACTCTGTCCAATTCTAAACACCACCCTTATCTCTTCTCCCTTTGCTCAGTTTTTGAAATAAGGTAAGTAGCAATGACTCAGAGTAAACACAGAAAACACATCAATGTGTTCTCCCTGCTGATTTCTAGGACTTACAGTAGCATATTTCTGAAATAGGTAGGATTTTCCCTTCACACAGCAAAATTAGCCCTATCAGCAGTACGCCTGTTGCACATAGAATCAGGGTTTGTCAGATATACAAGTAGCACTTAAAAAGTAACTCTTCTAAAACCTGATTGTCATTTGACTGCTTCAAGATCTTCCACTCCTTTAGAAATTTAGCAGATTTTCATACTTTTTAGAAGATAATGTTACCCTGCAGAAGCCATGAGTGTAACTGGCATCTGTCAACATCATACTTAATATTCCATAAGAAGTACTCCATCCTGCAAGAGGAAATAAGCAAACTCAAGGGAAGTGAAGATTTAATTTAAATAGACAACTTCAAAAACTTTTGCCTGGAGAACACAAATGACAAATGCTGGATTTCCAAGGCAACCAAAACATTTACTCTGGACATCACAACTGATTCAGTGGAATTATAAAGAGGTTTTCCATTCTTTGTAAGGATATTTTCACAGAGACAAGTCCATGAAGAGCAAAAGAGCTGAGTTTTGAGTTTCTTAAGAAAGTTAAAATCAGCTACTTGATCACAAAAGTTTGAAAGTTGCATGCAATAGTAAATGAAATTCAATGATTTTCCTTAAATGATCAATCATCAAAGCTCCTCCCTGCCTCTGAATTACTCTGCTATAAAATAGCTTTCCATTGATTAGGTTGTTCTCAGAAGAAATTCTAATTAATACTACACTACCATCACAGTGTCTGATCATCTACTACAAAAGAGCCCAAAGTTTCTACCAGGAAAGACTGCTGGGAGGGAGGAGAGGCAAAACACTGAGATGTCCCATGCCCGATTAGAGACAAGTTGATGCCATCAGCCCTGGCCCACATACTTACACCCAAGGTCCCCTGGAAAAGCTGTGGAGGGACATGGCTGGATATGCCCAGTGCCGACAGCCCAGGCGAAGCCCACCTGAGGGAGCAAGAGCAGAGGCTCTGCAGCTATGAGAAATGCTCTGCTGGGCCAAGAGTAGCCTGGGGGCACAGGAGAGACAGCCAGGCCTCCCAAACATGCAAGCACTATGCTAGATACCCATCATCCCTTATGAAGCAACTCAAAAGACTGTTGGGAGTAAATTTTACATGCTTTTGCTTTGGGAGATTAATGCAGAGTGCACTAGCAGGTAGCTGTGAAAAGGAGCTCCCACTTTCTGCATTTTTGATGAACCATTCCAATTGTGTTCTGTTATCAGAGGTTTATTCTGCAAACAGGAAAATCCCTACACAAAGAAGTTATACCCACAAATGAGACTGCCTGGCCTGTAGTATTTTATAGTTTCCTGTATTTATGAAACTAAATTGCTTACTATAGTCAAACACCTCTACACTTCCAGGTATACGGCATAAAAAAATGTCTCAAAAGATCACAAAAGATATTATATATTTATTCCACCAGTTCTTAAGAGGTTAATAAGCATGTGCCTAAAGTGCTAAAATGCAATGTGAAAGACACTCAATATCCCAAGTCAGAACATTTAAGCAAAAAATTCATTCAAAAAGGACCACAGCTACATGATTTTATTAATTATTTCAAAAATGTAGCATTTGTCACCATGTCATGAAATTACACTTCTTTTTTTTTTTAATATGAAGTGGTCATAAAGCCCAGCATTGTCTATTGATAACTGATCCTTAAGCAATATTATCTTTGTTTAGCTAGGGTTTGCAGGAGATGGTATAAAAATTTATTATCAGTGCTGTCAGATACCTAGACGACTTATGCACTCAGAGTAAGCTAATAATCCAAGCTTGTTTATACACAGGAACAAAAAGAAAGCAAAAGACGACACCACATGCAAAAGCTGGTTGTACCAGTCTGTGGAGTTTTGCTATGAAATTTAACTGAGTTAAGAGTATTGCTTCAGACACTCACATTTCTGCAAACGTCTGTGCACGCTCGTGTGGACATAAAGATCTGCATATGAAATGCACACAATGACCACAGAAAGTTCTACTCCTCTATTACTCTGTTTAAGGGTTGGGTTTTTAAAGAGGGTTTTATTGAAGTCCTCTAAGAGATGTTTCATTTTATCAGTAACCTCCTTTCTAGGATAAAAATCTAATTTTATATATATGCATAGCTAGAATGCCTCAAACTAATTCAATATTGTTTGAAATTAATAGTGAACTTAAAACTAAACCCTGAGATTCTTCACTGTCACTCGTTACACTCACTCTGTCCTTCAGTGACTCACAAGTAATTGTTTGTGTGGGAAGATAAAACAAATGCCTTTTCCACAGCATAAAGCATATGGCTTCATGGACTAGAGATCTATACAGATAGAAGTTTTACATTGATTCTAGCTTTTACTGAACAATAAAACTGTTCTTCAAGCTTTATGTAGGCCATCTATTCTATTTTACTTATCACTGAGTAAAGCAAACATCTTGGTAAGTCTGGCTGCCAAAATAACACCAAAAAAGTACATCTATATTTTCCCCTGAATTATCTTGCTTTAAAGAAAAACTAAGAAGAAAAACCCCAAATTATATTTTGGTTTGGAGTTAACAAAACATTTTGTTTGAACAGATCATTATAATTCAGTTTCAGGGACCTCTAGAGATATCAGAGGGGGAAAAAAAACCAACCAACAAACAAAAAAAGGAAAAAACCCAAACCCACACAGTTCATGGTGGACTTCTCACTTTTTCTCTTGATGCTATTCCACTTTGCTTAACTATGTAGTAGAAAAGGAACTGGAATGAGACATCCCACCTGCCTGGGAAAGGTGTATTAAGCATTAAACTATTTTCTATGACACAGAATACTTCAATACTTTTTAAGAGTTGAAACACCATCAGGAAAAGAGATTGAGAAATACACTGGAGTCCAAAACCCTAACACCATTCTTCAGTCATCCAGGTTATTTTCAAGGTACTTTAAAATTTCAGACCCAAAGCTTCACTCTCTGTATAAACCAGTAAGTAACTAGACAGGGTACAATGGAATGTAATGACCGGGCAAAAATCTATTAAGAAAGATTTTCAACCCTTTACAAATATCTACAAAGATGTAATGGATTAAAAAAACAAATCAGTCCATTAAAAGCTTTAAAGTTGGAAGCTTTCTTTAGCTTGTCAATTTTCACAAACAAGCAATCAATCCATAGCATAATTACTGCAATGCTAGGTTGTTTACTGCTTTGGAGAAACTAAGTTCTTTTCAGTTGCCATGCTTGGTTTGTGAAAGTTTGCACGAGTCGCAAACACAAATGAGTTCAATGTGCAGACAGCTGCGTTTAAATTATCTTCCTCAACAACTTCTACATTTCCTGCATCTCAAAAACAGAGCTGGTTGGATTTAAAAAAAAAAAAAAAAAAAAAGGAAAAAATCCAAAATAACTAAATTAATTCCTTGAAATATGTTGTAGAACTCAGACTGCCATAAAAGGCGCTTTCATACTTCAAAGAGCAACTTCAATAATCAAAACATAACATTTGCAATTGCCAGTTATATGCAAAGAATGTGCCACTTTTTAACATATGAAATTTATTTTGATGTCCTATAGTAAAGTTCATACACATTTTTTGGTCTCATTATATTTCCCCAAAGCTCCTCAGGTCTTGACTCGGTCACGAGTGGTGTGTGGGTGGAAGAATCCATCCCTTTTCCTTGCAACGTAGCACTTGAGCCTCAGGCTGCAAAATCGCAAACTTTTATGTCAGATACCAAAGCCATGCAACAGGGTTGAGCTATTAGCAGTTTTCTTCTTGTCTTCTCTGACATCATCAACTTATTTCAAATGTCGTTTTACACAAATACCGAAGTGTCTGATCTTAACATGGGTGTGTTGAGGATTTTTTTTAAGCTAGCTCTTTTGATGGGCATTACATTGCACTACAATGACATATTTTGAACTGTACAAAAGAAATGGTTTGGCAGTTCTGTAAGCTCCTTGTACTCTATTGACATTACAAAGTACGAGACAAGTTCTGAAATATTTGGAAGTATGGTTTTGCTTAACCCAAAGTCTGAACTGACTCATAATATTCAGTACTTGAGTATTTTCAGTATCACCACAATGTGATAAACATGTCAAGGAAAGTAAATCCAATTTTATCTAGCAAATAGTATCACACTGCTTCAAGAACTTACAGAAAAAACCGTAATTTTTCAAAAGCAATCGGGTTGGTGAGTACTAACGCTCAACTACAGCAAGAACAGCACTGACAGAAGTTCAAAGCTGCCCAATAAACCCTGAGAGACGGGAGACATTAAAAGTAAACAATATTTTAAAAAAAATAATCCTTAGTTTACATCTTACCACTTCGTAATCCTCACTGCCAAAAAGGTACATAGCTACACCTCCACAGCCTGACACTAGACGACCAGAGCGCCCAAAACGCCTAAAGTAAGATCTTCAACTGCATCCTCAACTTCTGTGCTTCACCCAGGCAGGCTTCACCGCGGCCACCCGCTCCCAGCGCTCGGTCCCACGCTCCGGCTGCTCCGCAAGGATCGCTCTGGGGCGCGGAAACAAAACCTCTTGCTGCAAGGGGCCGAGGAACCGACGCTCTGCGAAAGGGCTCCCAAGACGAAACTCCCCGGGCGGAGAGAAGCGGCGGCGGCGGCGGCAACAGCAGCAAATCAACGGCGGCAGCCGCGAAGCCGGCGGGGGCCGGGGCGTGGGGGGCCACGGGCAGCGGCTGCGGGCAGCGCCGGGCTGCCAGCGGGGCCGGGGTGCTCATTCAGGCTCCTGCTCCCCGTCACGTGCTGCTGGCGCCGCCCTGATTGGCTGCGGGGAAAAGCGGGGCCGGGAAACGCCCGCGGGAGCGCGAAGAGCGGGGCCGCCGGACGGGGCAGCCCCGGCAGCGGCGGCCGGACGGGGCGCATTCGTCACCGAGAGGCAGAGGGAGCAAATGCTGCGGTCGAGGGAAGCGCTCGGTGCGAGCCAGAGCGACTACTTTAACTTGGAGGAGCTCAGAAAGAGGCAGTTCACAGTCTGGGTTACCCGAGCCCATCTAGATTTATCCCTTGATCCTCTGATAGTTCTGCAGAAACCCATGGAGCTATCTCACTATCTCTACTAAATAAATAAATAAATAATTACAAATCAGTCCAGGATAGCTTTCTGCTGCCACGCTTCACTCACTTCATTGCTCCCTTCTGCTGATTAATCCCAGACCGCTCTGCTACCCAAACACAGTGCAACTTTATAACACGATGGCACTTCAGTAACAGAACAGTTACAGCCGTTACCTCCCCAGCATGGCACACGGATTCGCTTGTGACAGAAGAGCCTGAGGCCCTGCCTCGCTCCTGGCCAACTTCCAGTCCAGGTAGAGCAGGCAAGAAAGAATAAAAGCAGCCAATAATTCACCAACAGTATTCCCAATCCAATATTAAGATGGGACTTTAAAAACAAATCTCATTAAAGATGGTTTAGGAATACAGCATAAAGTAAGCCAGGCACACAGAAATACTGCCCTCTGGGAAAGGCTGTCCTTCATAACTGGGGAAGAGGCCACCAGTTGGCATCCAGTAACACAATCCCGATCAAAACAGCTTTAAAACAGCACTAGGAAACCCATCCCCTCTCTGCTCAGTCCTCTAAACTCCTTATAGTTCATATTGCTATCACTATATCCCATAATCAGAACTATACGTAAGCTCTAGGAAAAATTATGGAATACGTAATGTCTGAAGGAGGAAATGTGCGGGTGAATGCTTGCCCATTTTATATCTATAATCATGTTACTATAATACACACAACATATCATGACAAGATACCATGAACACATATAGCACTGAAAAAAGTTTGTGCTACTCAACTTCCTTCTCTTCCACAGAAGAAAGAGGACAAGATCTCTTTCCTAACAAAACCACCAACGAAGTAGTTCAAATACACTGTAAACATCCTCCCTGTTTCTCTCCCCTGCCTCACCCCTCACTTGTCCTGACTACCTGTTTCTTTGCGTGAGTTAGTAGGATATTCTTCTCTCAAACTGCCTTCTCTGTCGAAACAGACCTTTGGTTCTCTGTTGACCGTATGTGATGAGACTCCTGAGTCTGGATTTTTTAAGTTCTTGTGTGTATTCACAAGCAGAGTTAAAACCAAGCTATATACTCTTGGAAAGAGCAAATTAGAAATCAGAAGACATTAATTTTACTTTCAACCATATGTTTACAAAATAGCAGTAGTTTAATCTGTCAGCCAAACTGGTCACTTCACATTATATCAACTGCAAATTACACTTCAAACAAGTAATACCATAATACTGTGTTCCCAGAAGGTAAACGAAACATGCACCATTCCTGCATGGAGGTAAATAACAGACCTGAGACACTGCTAGTGGAATGTAATAATCGCTTGTCCAGGTTGGTTGCCAATATTGATGCTGAATGAGTGTGGTTACATACACTTACTAGTTTTAATGTAATTGCCTAACCTTTACTGCACAGCTTTTTTAGTGTGAAACCACATCTGTCCATACCAGGCAAAGCTAGTGTCACCACCCATTACTTCGCTTGTCTGATACAGCTCTTACAAGCAACTGAAATTTGGGTGCTGTAACTTGATTGCTTCTTTCTTGGACATGGCTCTCACAACTAAATTTGAAAAAAAAAAATCTGCAGGAATGTCACAACTGCTCCTACCATCAAAAATAAGGAAAACATGATGCTTTCTATGTATTAAAAATTACAGTGGTGGTTTGGGGTTTTTTTTAATAGTTTCATCAGCTGCTGTACTTTGGGCATGAATATGAAATCAGGGAGGACTGCAGTTCACAAATACTCAATAGAGACTTAGGGCATTATTCAGACTGTCACCATAAGTGACTTACATGTCACAAGTAATTCTCACTACAGACAGTACAGGCAGCCAGAGTCTGGCAGCTTGGACGGTAAATAAGCTGAATCGCTCATTGCTTTCTTGAATTGAAACATCATGACAGGTACCCAAGTGTATCTCAGGGCCCCACAGAGCAGATCTGTATATAGCTTTTATGATTCCAGAGTTAAAGTCTACAAAAATGCTACCCCTGCTGAGGGTGTTTAAACTTAGCACAGCACTTCTGGATGACCCGTGGTCCACTCCCAGCTAAGTGACAGCAGTGGGTTTTCTCTCCACTTCCTTGCCCCAGTGGCTCAGTGCAGCATGGGACTGGCCAGCACAGGATGGACAGTGTCACACTGCTGCTGACCCTTGCAGCAAGGCAGTACAGGCAAGAATCTCATGATTCACATAGGAGTGAGCACAAAAGTGGAAATGGGAGAAAGAGAAGCAGGTTGGAAAAAGGAATCTGGCAGCGAGGGGACTGGAGAGGTGGTGAGAATGGGAAGGGCAGAAACCCCGAGTGCAGAACAAGGAAGGAAACAGTGCAACTGCATGACCTAAAGGGAGGAGGTGCTAAAAGCCAGTGAGAAGACATGAATTAAGATTAGGCAAAAAAAAGTTCATGGTAGGCAGGGAACACAATAGGATTTGAAAAGACCTGCACAGGGACGCCTGGCTACCTGACTAGCCTGACCGTAGGAGGTAACCAGGGAAGAGGGGAATGGTGAGGAGTGGGGCAGAGATGCTGAGATGGGATGCCTGGGCAGAACTGGCTGATGAAGCAAATAGGGGCTACTGAAAAACCTGTAGGGTAGAAACTTCAGCAAGAGACAGCAACGAACTGGGATAAAGGATAGCAACAGAACCGGGATAAAGGCAGAAATTGTCAAAACTACAGCAATGGCTCTATAAAAAAAGAAGGTGGAAAGAAAGCTAAGGGTGAATTGCTCCTCTCTTCCACTGGTACTTTCTAGCAGGATGTGTGCTTGAAGATTTATGACAGAAAGCTACACAGGTACACAAACCCAACTTGATGAAGACTGGGCCTTAAGAACCAGCTTTCATACTAAAGAAAACCAAACTACCTGAAGGATTGACTGTGACAATCAAGACTACAGTCTGAAATGATGAATAGATCACAAGAATAAAAGAAATCACTTCTTTAGCTTTCTGCTGTACACAAGTACTTTTAGAGTAGCCCTTGCTCATCTGTAGAATCCAGGACAGCAATAGCAACATTAAACATCTGTTAACAGAGGCAAGCAGGTACAAATGCAGGTGTGTCAATATGTGTGGACTTTGCTCTGATTGTTTCTGTAAATTTTGTTCCTTTCATAAAAATCTGTTAACATGTATAATACCTGATGGGAGAGAGTAAAGAAGAAAGAGCCAGATTCTTCTCAGTGGCTCCCAGTCAAAAGGCAAGAAGCAATGAACATAGATTGAAATATTCCATGGAAATTCCATTTAAACATAAGGATTTTTTGTTGGTGGTGGTGGCATTTGTTTTGTTTTGTTTTGTTGGGTATTTTTATTTTACTGTGAGGGCGACTGAGCACTGGCACAGATTGCCCAGGGAGGTTGTGGAGCCTCCATCCTTGGAGATATTCAAAAGCCATCTGGACATGGTCCTGGGTAACTGATTCTAGGTGGTCTTGCTCTCAGCAGGTGGCTGGACTAGGTCCAGAGGTGCCTTCTTACCTCAACCACTCTGTGAAACCATAACAAATCCATATAAAAAATACCTGATTCACACTGACATTTTAGTGATTCCATCTCTCCATTTTAGTTTTCTAAGATTAAGCATAATGACTTTTCAACCTGTCTAGGAGGCTAGCATTTAACTTTAGTATTTAAACTCTGACCAATGTCTTTTAAGCATAGCTATGAATTGTCTGCACTATAAATAACTTTGTATATCATACTACTTCAACGTAGTGCCTTTAGGAAAACAAACAGAAAAAACTGCTGACATGGTTGTCAAGGTTAATAGACTAAACAGACCTTCCTCGATAAACAAGAATCTTTCAACTGGCAACCAACAGTAACAACAAATTTTTCTTCAGGAACTCCAATGGAAAGCAATTGACCCTCTCTTACCTAATCCAGATTCAAATTCACATCCCAGTGAAGAATGTCAACAGCTTGTAACTCTTTCTTGCACAGCTAGGAATTGCCTCTTGTAAATGCAACTGTTTCATTCTTAAGGGAACTTTGGTAATGTAATTTGGTAATTTTTCAGTTTTTCCTATGAATCTTAGCTCTCCCATTGATTTTCTCCTGTGGTGGTCAGGGTAACTGTGAGCATCACACTTCCAGCACCATAAACTGTGGCTTGCTTACACCTCCAGGAGTGTTATTGCCTTGAAAGAGCTACAGGACAGATCTGAAGCCCAGGATTCTGAAGGATGGGCCTTTTCCAACTCTTCTCACTGCCACTGTTACTCTCTGAATGCAGTATGGTGGTAACCACAGTGTCTCAGCAGTTAAGAACAACCGGAAAATAAGTCTCTGTGTTCTCAGAAACATCCAAGTATTTTATGAAAATGATACGACTGTCTCAGCAAGGGAGACAGAAAACAGGTTAACCCAGAAGAGTTAACAGCTTGATCATAGCACCATGCTGCTCATATACTTTCACAACAGGTAAGTAATTCAGTTTGATTTTCCCAGACTCCTGCTAAACACCCCTATCTGTAGGTTGGGGGGAGGGAAGGAGGGGGATGGAGGGGCCAGGACATGATTTGGACCTCCTCTTTCATGAAGAATGACACCTTCCTTTCCTTTTAAAGCACCCCAAAAAGATAGCATGTTTAGGGTCAAGTTAAAAGGGTTTTTTTTGTTTGTTTATTTTAATTTTCATATCAGCAGAAGTGTTGGGCAGCATCCCAGAACATGGTGCAGATTTCAAACCATCAAGATGCTCTGCACTCATCTCCAGCAGACTTTGTATTTCTTTTCTGAATGTACTGGTTTTACATCTAGCCATGAAATCAAAGCCCATCTCCTTTCATAAAATTCCATACATCATGTAGGATATTTGTAATTCTCCTTTACAGATGGCGTACATCTGAAAGAGGGTTGATAAGTAACATTTTATTCTATGAGATTTAATTTAGCTATATAATAAACCGATATCAACTCATTCAAGATGCAATAACAAAACACTTCCTTAAGATTAATGTCACATTTTAAATCTCAAAAACAAGCTTAAAATGAATGAATAATAAAATAAAATCTGAAAGCATGCCCACGGAACTATTGGAATGCTATTTAAATTTTATTTTTAAACACTTAAGCTGCTTATCATTTGCAGATTGTTATTGGTTATTATGGTTACCATTCTCTAACACAATCCAATCTGCCTGCAGTTTTCTATTTCAGGATACAGCAGTGATAACATTAACAGCAGACTAAACTTCTCAACTTGCAAACATACATACATTAGGGGCACATGCTATCTCCTCCTGCACTGAAAGATAACATGAGTATGCTCTTACAGCGTTGCAGAAATAACAAGCTGCCATTCTTCTGCAGTCAGATGTTAAGACATTTAACTCACAACAAGTGTCAGGAACAGAGCAAAAGTTTGAAACTGTTTGTATTATGAATACATAATACAAACACCTGTCGTGCTATGGATCCTCTGTATCACCTGGATATTGGACAGGTGGTGTAAATGCTATAAAGTTGGAAGATCTGCCCACAGGTGATTGTTCCCATGCATGGGCAAGATTTATTATTTTTATTTTTTAAATGTAATCCAGAGTCATGGGAACACTGTCTTCTTGTAGCTTTGCAGCAGTGAAGCATGGAGAATGGAGATACAGACAGAAAGAACAAGTCAAGAGCTCAGTACGCTGTTGCTGGCCTAGGATGCTCACACAAGTCGTCTGCAACCAAATGTGCAGCCAAACACTTCTGAAACAGCTGTCAACTTTTTCAGAGGTTTAGGTGGTTGGAAAAAAATTGTCTTTAACAACCACATTTAAAAAAAATAATACCCTGAAGATTAAAACAGAGATAATGTTCGTTTTACTATATTTCTTAATGGCAAGAAGGGAAATGCATATTCTTTTGAGCACAAGAATGTCAATAATAGAACCAATTTTCACAGATAACACTAAGATCTTGAAGTAAAATATATAAAACTTACACAACTCTGGAAAAACAGACTGTGATGGTTATAGATCCTTAAAAATACAGCTTTCCACTGAAAAGTTACTAATTTAACTCTGTAATGTCACCACTACACGATGCTACACTGAATGCTACATTACATAAACACTGGGATTTAATCTCAGTGAAAGCCTTTTAACTCTCACACTCAGCACGTCTGCTTCTGGGTGAACTGAAATGTTTCAAGTGTCATGAGCAGCTCAATGATCACCAGATGTTGATCTCCCAGGGCCGGTGACTGAGACTTGTAGCTGCGTACAGGAGCTACCATGAATTGCCAGGGATATTAACCACGTCTGGCCACATCTGTGTCCTGAAAATCGTGCTCAAGTTACAGGTTGTCCTCTGGTTACTATACTGTGCAATTCCCCTACTTGGGACATTGGCTTATCAACTGATACTTTGCAGAGGAGAGGTCCAAGCCCTTGGTCCTTTACAACTGTTTTGATCTTTAAAATGAGGCAATAATTCATGTACCAACTCCAACCATATTTCAAAATTGGATTTATAAAAGTGCTTGTAAAACTTGAACAATTTCTGTTCTCATTTCAGAAACAAAAAGTCCATCTGATCAGCAGAGCCACAACAGCAGTCCACAGGAGGTATTTTGGCACATTTTGCCTTTGTTTATGCATTTTTAGCACAAGCCACTATTCCACAATTCCATCAATTTAAGTTATTGATTCTCACCAAATGTTGTGGTTTCTCTGGCCTCCCTCATCACTTCTTCAAATCTCAGTTCCCATTTCTTCTCATTTTTACTATGTTTGAAACCTCTGGTATTTCTGATGTTCACATTTTTGGCAATCCTAAAAACTTTATTAATTATGTCCAATTTCTGGCGAAGACTGGCTTGTAAATTTAACAAGCTCCAGTGAAATGAGTTCTGGTGAGATGTGAAAGCTGGAAAACTTGTATCTGCAAAAAGGACTATGTATCACTTGAGACCCACTTCAGAGCTTAGAATAGGACTTAAGTGGAATTTAGGCATCACATGTCCTGTTGTACTGGCCTCTCTCACCTATGAGGATGGATGTCACCCTGGCACTGCAGAAACGTACTTCAGTTTAATGAGCAGGGAGCCAGATGTGTAACCCTGGGTAATAACTCTCAGTGCGTTGCGGTGAAAACACAGTCAGAAGAACCAGTATGCTAGCTAAGTGGAGTCAGTAGTTGGCCATGTAATGGATGAAATACATACAGTAAATTGTTCCTTACAGACAACTAACGCAACATGTTACAACGACATTTTCAGAACTGCCCTGATGAGATGCAGCATGAAGGTAAGATACTTTTAGTCAGTCTTCCTCGTCCACCCAATTAACAGAATCTTGTCATTGAATAAGAACATGAATACTTAGGGCAGGGTGGAAAGGCCTTCCCTCTCCTACACTGAAATGATACATTTTTTTTCCCAGTTATATTCTCCTAGATTGGTGTAAAAATGTGATTTTTCAATTACATTTTTCTGTTTGGTACATTTTTTCCCCTCCCTCTTGCTACGATTTACAATCAGTGGTCATAAAAAGAATGCTCTGGACAGGCTGGTTCCCCAGGGCTGACAATACTGAAAGCTCAGGCATCAAACCAAAAAGCATACCTCAAACTGCATTTCTATATCTTGCCTTCTCTCTCTGAGACTGCAGGGCTCTGATATCCCAAGAAAGGCACTCCTGCATTTTCCACATTCCGGTTAGAGTTTTAAAGGTGAACCTGTTTGTTTGATTCAGCAGCCATCTCTCACTACCTTTTTTAGGTTCAAATCCATGATACTAAGGTGAGTTGGGTAAGGATTTCTGAAGTCACTAACTCCTCCTAAGTACAAAAAATTTACTAGACAATTATTTACCACGATGAAAAAGGTCAATAGTATAAGAATTCTGATCAAATCCATAATTGTTGATCTTAATAACGCAGTGACCTATAAAAAGACAGTGTTTTGAATTTCAAGGTACAAGAATTTCTCCTCCCCTAAATTCATAAAACAGAACCTAAGTTGTATATCGTGTTGTGCATGACATGAACGGAATATGGATTTACACTAAACCAGCATCAATGCAGAAAGTTGCTTTTAAAATTTAGGAAAGAAATTATTCTCTCAAGCAGTTTAGTTCAGACATCTTAAACTCCTCCTAAAATGTCAGACTCCTGCCATTACAATGTTAGTTGCTTTGTTTAAGTCTATACAAATACTAATGAAGCTGGGAGATCCATGTGAAGGAACAGTCATAGAAGCTGATCACATTTTCTTGACATAAAATATTCATCCAGAAAATATCATGATGTTCTGGGAACTCACTGATTTACTTTGAATTGGCAGGAAGTTATCAAAACGCTTAGTTTAAAAATTACTTTTCCAGCATTCCACCGTAGCATAAGCTATTGAAACTATTATATAATTAATCATTAACCTGTTTCTTACATACCAAAGTGACCCTGTTTCCGAGATGAACTGGAAATACTGCTGAAAAGCAGTATTAAAAAAGTTCAAACATTATTTTTTCTAATGCCTTTTATATATTAATTTACTAGTTTCTAGAAAGCAAATACTGAAGAGATTACTCTTTCAAATAATACCATGATTTGAAAATACTTGTTTCATAGTTACATTATTAAAAGGCAAGAAAGATATGCATATTTTATTATCATATGACGATACCATATATGTGAATGTGACATAAAAAGAAACAATCAGAAACTTTCAAATAAAAACCAGTCACTGCATAGTGCTTAAACAAATAAGCAAAATCATAGAATAATTTGGGTTGGAAGGGACCTTTAAAGGTCATCTAGTCCAACTCCCTAATCATAAGGCTCTTAATAACAGGGAAAAAAATAAAATCCAAGCATGTCTGGGTCACACAGATTTTCAAGGAAATTACCCTGATGAACTGAGCTGCTGAACTGTGCACTTAGAAGACTGTGCTGAATTGCACAGGAATGATAATACATACTTGATTGAGGACTTCGTCAAACTGAGAAGACACTAAGTTACATTACAACTACTGCAACTGTGAGCCAGTCTTTCTACTGAGATGCTTTGATCAGCATGAGCCTACTCAAAGTGAAATTTAGCTTTTATACCTAGAATTTCTAGCAGAGCTTTAAAACGTTTTTTTTTTTTTTTTCTGATACTAATATTCTACCAATACTATTAACTAACAAGCTAATAATTTTTAAGGGATGAATATTCTAGATTGTCAATCTGTCAGCATCCTTTCAGCAGCCTCAAAACATTCAGAAAAAAACAGTACTTTATATCCACTAAAATACTGAAAAATGCAATGTATCATTAATGACAAGGTGAAGAAAAACAAGTTGTTTTGTGAACAGCAGAAGTAATGAAGCCTGGTTTCCCACACACACCTCCACAATACCTTCAGCTCTCTCTCGTTTTCCCTACACACCACATGCTCTGTACCCTTGGCTCCCCATCCCCTCCCCAAACTTCCCTTCCCTTTCCGTGTGTTGCTGGTTGAACAAGAGGTAGAATTTGTTTCAGCTACTCTGGAGTTAAACTTGTGCTCATCGGCTGGATGGATGCTACCTTTCGGATGCCAGAGGAGCCCAGAGAGTGCCTTGACTCTCACATTCTGGCAAGTCGAGCAAATGGCTTTAACAGCTCCATCCACCCTCCAAGAAGGTCTGTTATAAGCTCTCAGTACTTCTGAGACCTCTGCAAGACTGATTTAAATTGGCCATTGGATTGAAGTTACTGAGAAGCACAACTAACAGATGGAAAGTGGGATTGCATAAATCTCGTCTTAGGAAATCAACCTAAAAAATCAGAGCTGTTATACAAAGACTGTCCATACGCTTTAATATTCAGCAGCTTGTTTAAATATAAGATGATGGCATGAGCAGCAATGTAAACATTTAGTCTTTCAGACAGTATGGAGAATTTTCAAACTGTCTTTTTCACAGAACATTGGTTGCTGTCATTAAGCAGTTGCAAGTATGATATAAACCACAGGCTTTCATGCAGTGTACATGCAGCACCAGTGGCGCATAAAAATTTGTAAAGAAATACTGTACTTACAACAAAGGACTTTAGAGATCAGTAATTAAAAAACTGCAAGAAGTTGTAAGTGCATATGCAATTAGAAAACCTATTTTCAAAATTATAAGGTCTTCTGTATCTTGGCTTATAGCAAAAAAAAAAAAAAAGCAACCAGCACAGTGGTTTAATAGCCTACAAAATGGATATCTGAATGCAATGGAAGTTTCAAAGTTTCAAGGCACTTTACCTCCCCTCCTTTTACACCCTTGTTATGTGCACTTCCACACTATCCATCCTAGGAAGCAAATAGCAAAATTAGCCCTTTCAAGTTTATGAATTCCTAAGCTCATTCACTGCAATTTGAAAATTGAATAAAAAATAGCAGCAGCAATTATATATTCCACTGATGCTAAAAACATAACATGGAAATCATGGGTAAATTGGCAAAAGGCAGGATGTCATCCCTCTGCATAGTGGGTGAGGTAAGGACAAAAATGACAGCCTCAGGAGACCATAAGGAACTACTGTGCCTGATGTGCTTACACTTTCTGGCAGCTACCAAAGTTTCCATATTGAAGAATTTCTATGTCACAAGGACTGTGTTGGTGGTGAAAACATGTCAATGGTTATGCAATGAGTATTATTTTATTTAATTGTACTGTAACATTTTAATTGAGTTGAATACTTCAGGGGTTGACTTCTTACAAGGGACATCCTGAATTTTGGCACTTCAGAAAATGGTTATCTGAATTTCTGTTCAATTATGCGGTTTGTATCCACTTTTGATGCAACATCTGTCATTAAGAGACTATCATCAATAGTCAATTTACTTCATCATAAATGACAACCCACATCTCTCTTTTAATCTTCCCTATCTTCCCACTACTTTCCTCTCAGCCATTTAAACAATTCCTTTTCCAATTAAATAATGTTTCAGGACTAGTACCGCTCAAGACAAGCTAATCTGCAAGCACAGTTTCCTGTAAAATGCTTCTGAAAAAGAAGTGACTACAGCCAAAATTCACCTTACCAAAGCTAAATGGTCTTCTTCCCCTCATGACACATCTAGAAACTAGGATAGAAACTGAGGAAGCATGAAAAGAACGGTCATCAACCACCACTTTAAAAGAAGGGTTGACCAATCAGAAATCCATGTAATATACACAGCTGAATCCCTTCAGCCAAATTTTATTCCTTTCCATCTGTGTTCCACTTCCCCTATCCTAATTTGTGCTGTCTCTCAGCTCACAAGGGCTGTACATCCACAGGATTGTTCCCTGTGATCCCCTTACCCTGTCAAACAGTAACATTTTCCTCTGTCCACCAGGACCTCTATCACTATGCCAAATAGAGCTTGGACTTCTTCATGTGTGATATGAGAAAACAATTTTGTTTTACTCTATAGCCCACATAAATCAAACTTACCTTCCCTTTGATGACATTATTTGATAACCAGTAGACAGAAAGATGAAAATGTAGCATGGAAACATGGACATTATTTGTGCTAAGTTCTAACATCAAGTAGCTTCTCTTCAGGAAAACAGTATTTTCCAACTGATTTTTTTTTTTTCATTTTACACCCTTTTCCCACCAAAAAAGTTATTCTCCAGCTTTTCCCCATTTATAATTGTATTGGGATTGTCAGAGAACCCCAAAACACATTAATTCATCAGATCTCTTAAGAACTGCCTGGAAAAGATATATATTAAAACTTAAGGACTTAAGCTTTTAACTATATTAACTACCTAAGAAAAGGCTAAAGGCAGCTACAGCTACAGTTGGACTCGATAATCTTAATGGTCTTTTCCAACATAAATGATTCTGCGATTTTACTAGTAGCTGATTTCTGCTCTTCTGAACATCCATGCTGAAAACAAGTCCAGTGGAGTTGCATATGGTACTTGTATACCTTCCTACTTCATGGCACACTTCCTGTAAGACCCATTGTTTCATTATTTCCCCCCAAAACATACAAGCATGTTCTAATTTGAGTAAAGAAAAGTTGTCCGTAAGAGGAGTATAGAATGGATGTCAGCAATAACTACTCAGCTTCTTATGCGGAGATCCCTAAATAATTCAAGAATAGAACTCATTCAAATCTATTTTCCTTCTAGAAGAAAGCTGTGGAGCAGCCGTTACACAAGACACTGTTCCTGGGTTTTCTCAGAATAACTCTGGAAAACTACAGTCATGCCTATGGTACACTTCTTTCACCGCAGCCATATTCAATTTCTCATAAAGTTTATAGAAAGCAGCAAGTTTACGCCTAAAATTTGGCTTAAGTTTATGCCTATATTACTTTTATTTTTAATCTCCATACTTTGTTTTCTACAGTGTCAAAAAGAAAACAAAGCACAGTCAATATTTGTCATCTATTTATATTTTATTTCACAAGCACTGCTGTAGTAGGATATCTGCTACTATAAGTCCCTGGCCCTAGGATACACGTAGCTGGTCAAATCCTGCCAAACCAAAACACATGAGCATGTTACAAACTAACCCAAACAAAAATAATACAGAGTGTAACATTTGTATCTGTAAAGAGAATGTACTTCAAACTACTGCCAGCAGAGAGTCCTATTGCTCTCGTATTGAGGAGAAAACAATTCAGCACAACCCCCAAAAACACGGAACAAACAGCAAGCTACTTCGTTTTAACTATTTTAATAGAGTTATAAGACAGAAGAACTCTCAGCAACAGCCACCTGCGAGTGCTTTCTGTTCCCCTCAACTCTTTTTTTGCAGCTTTTCAACGTGACAGCAAGTTAGTATGTTTTTTAAAAAAAAAAAAAAAAGGAGGCTCAAAAGTATAATTTGGACTTCCACAAAGAGGCTGGCACATTTTTCAACAACCTTTGAGCTTGGCTAGACGAGAGCAAAATGAAACAGTTTAACTGTAATTAAGTTAACCTGCAAGCCAGCCTGTACATTGCATTGTAAAATTAAAGGTCTTCCAAGCATCTGGCCTGCACTCCTTCAACATATGCTTACCCCAGGAGTAATGTGCTTAGTTTGAGGAGACATCAGGCGTCTGTCAAGCATGTCAGCCTTGCACCAAGCGGGCCAGCCCTTTCAGCAGCAGCAGCAACGCTTCTTACAGGAGCAAAATCTCTGACACAAAGCAGTGCACCAGCGAAAACTTCAGCAAATCAGCCTGCATTAACCATTCTTTGAGTTTCTTGTCCGTCTAAGGCCCGGTTTAAAGTGTCCAGCTTTTGTCTATATGGAGCGATACTGTTCACTGGCGATTTCTCTCAGCTGTTGATCTGATTCAGTCCCTATGTTAGGTTACAGCTCAGCAGAGAACCCGTCACCATCAATTACCAAGGAGGAGTGGGAGGGCTCCGTGCTCCTGATGACGTCAGCCTCTTTAGGAATGAAGCCTGCACACTTGCTGGAGTAGCATAACATTTTATTAATCTCATATACATGCCTTGCAGCATGCATGGCCTCCTGTTAACATACAACAACTGGCTACGCACTCAGAAACAAATCATGGAGAAGTATCTGAACATGAACACTGCATAATCAGACTTCTTGATGTTTAGGGATGTGGATTTTTTTTCTTTTTTTTTGTTTTTTCCCTCCTCCTGGACAGAGATATTAGGCACTGGTATTTCAAGTTGGAAATCTCCCCTGCAAAAGGAAAATTATGCTCGACCACAATTAAGGTTGAAGATATATTATGGCAGAAGATACATTCAGATGAACCCTAATCATGGTTCCTTATAAAAATTACCATCCTAAAAACCCCCTCATTAGACCCATCAGCATGGCAGTACTTCCATGCATTAGTCAGTCCACTGAAATCATCAGGGAAACTCACATGCGTAATATTATTGGCTCTAATGAGTTTAAGAGTTTGCAAGATTAGGGTCAACTGGCTTAAAATAAGAGTACAGGTTAAATATAAATAATAAGAATGAAGGATACACATCTGTATTGGTCAGAGGCTTCTGGAGGTGTAGTAAAGAGGAGTAAGGAGCAGGCAGTAACAAGCAGGGAATAGTACGAACACAGAAAGAGCTGCGGAGAAGCATCTTTCTGCTCCTGCTACCACTGAGATAACAAATGTTGAGGCAGTGACTTCTGAGAGTAGCAAGAAGCACAAGCACTTTTTTTGGCTCTAGCTGCTCAGTGAGCTAGGCAATCTTCTCTGCTTATGCCTCGAGACTGGTCTTTAATAGGCATGCTAGACAAGCAAAGCCCCATAAAGTCAAAACTCTGGTCCATGAGAGCTGAAAACATTGTCTCTTTCTAAAGGCCAAACTGTTAACACTAACTTTGTAAGTAGACTCTGTAAAGTCGATGGTAGTTGGAGAGGGAAGGGCACACCTCACCTACACATCTCACAATAAGAATCAAAACAATTTATTTTTTTTTTTAATAAAAATTTCAGACTGGCTTCCATTTATGTTAACTGGTTTCTACACATATTTTCACATAGTCACTTTTAAGGTGTACCAATATAGGTGTATCAATATAAAGTTATCTTCTTCTCCCTATCACTTAAAATGTGACTTCTTATTTGTATTAGCTGCATACCATACTGTTAATAATTCTAACTCATTTAAACTAGAAGTAACTTTTGGTTGAGACATGATCAGGTGGTTGTTTTGGTTTTTTTCTGCAAGGGGAGTCTAGGAATGCAGGATTGTTAAAATTTTACCACTCTTTCAGAAACCAGTATTCATGTTAGGTTCAGTTCAGATGCCAAAATAGAATTAAATAAGTAGAAACCTTGCCTAAGTTTTTTATAATAGCTGAATATTTGTTTCTCATTAAATAGAAATTTCTATTTACCTGAAATAGATTCAGCAAAGAAAAATACACAGAACATTGACAACTTCTTGTATAATTTGACTTCCTTAAGGCACTTCTGGGATGCATTATTAAACTGGAAATGTTGAAACAACTACTGTGCAGAGGAAGCAAACAGTAAACTTCAGCAAATACAGTTTTAGAAGGCTGTGAGAAGTACAGCAATTTCTGATGCAATACTGTATTAATAAAGTTGGGGGGTTTTACAGTACAATTACTGAGCTAGCTTTTTGGCAAAATTATCATACTTAAAAAGTTTAACACATGCTGTGGGACACAAACAGCTTGGGGCAAATCAGAACTACTCTCAAGAATACACAGTCACAGTCCCAGCTGGAATATCGCAATTAGGACAGGGCAGCTCTGATTCCAGAGGCTTATTTTCTGCCCTTCAGCAGATTTTACAGAATACTGTAACTAAGCTTGCAAGACCAGGCTGTCATCATGACAAATTTTGGCGTCACAATATTGAAACAAAAGAACTTTGTACTAGAAAACACAGTAATAAGTTGATTTAAACTGCAGAAATAGCAATAGAGAAATTCCCTGGTACCGATCAAAAAGTTTCAAAGGCTCCCTAAATCTTCTAGCCATAGAATAGAAACTTTTTTTTTTTTTTTTTTTAAAAACTTCTGAGCAGCAGACACTCATGGAACTAGTCTATAGTAAATGCTAAATGATTTCTGCCCTTTTTTGCCCAACAGGGTGAATCTCCACCTAAGAAGTACCAGGTCTGTTAAAAGCTGTGTGCTGTGTGTATCCTGAAAAATTAAGGTGCCTTAGAACAAAAGTGAGTGACCTTCAGCCACTTACAGAAAAATATATGGTCTTTGCCAAGGGAACAGGAACAGAATTCATCCAGTAATTACTATTTTCATTCATTCTTTAATCCTGTATAGTGCTAATGAAGAAGTAGCTTTAACATTAAATCATAGTACTCTGTATTTATACAGTGTTTTCATCAGAAGTCTCCATTAATTTTAAACACAACCTTATGAAATTTTACTATATTTGGACTACAAATGCCATTAAGCACATGAGAAAACAGAAGCACTGATTGACTAAATACTCAGTAACATACTAATAGAAGCTTGTTTGTGAATGTTTAAGGTTTTTATGGTTTTGTCTTTTTGTTTAACAAAGCAAGGTATCTGCTCGCCTCTCTCCATTCCAAGTTGAAAATGGATGTCTGTCTAAAAAAGTTCTTGACAAACCAGATAAAAAATGAGTTGTTAGAGATCACAACAGTCAATAACTCAGAAATAATAAAAGCTTAGACATATGAGTAATTTTTCTCATCACCAAGTTATTGCGCATCAGCTGATCCATATGTGGACATGTGGGCATGCTTAGCATATGGCAAAAAAATTAAGGCAATTTATTGTAATACGGCCTCATTATGGATTTTGTTATCTGGCCTTTGCTGATGAATGAATGCATGAACAGGTAATGCATGGCAACTTGCAAATCCACGTGTCTAAATCTAATATATATATACATACAGGAGAATTCTTCTGTTTCTCCTTTCCTTTCCATTTTAAAAGGAGATTATGCATTTGTTTTTCTTCAGTTATCCGAGATATCACATTTGCTTTTATTCAGCTATCAGGTACGTCATCAGTCTTACACAATTTCTCAAAAGACAACTTCATGTTTCTGAGATTCCTCAGCCAGTTCTTTAGGTATCCAAGTATCCCACACAAAGACCTCAGGCTGAGTTAAGTATGGTCCAAGCTGTTACCTTTCCCTGTTTGAAGGTGAGAATTTATCCCTTTGCCATTTGTAGAAGTTAGATATGTTATCAGCTCTTCTCACTTGGTAAAAGACAACTTTAGAAGAGTTTCCTTTCCCCTTTTCGAAGATTCATAGTCTTCCCAAAAGACATCAAGGTACTAAAGTGCCTCATTTATTTAACAGAAGAGAGTAGGACACTGTACATGCCTACTCAAAGTTGATATATATGAATGTTGACATCTACAAATTTTTTGTTGAGAAGACAGATGATAAATTAGCCAAAGCTCACAGAGTCAACAATTCAGTAGGAAACAGACCCAAGCTCAGATTTCCTAATTTGGTGCAACAGCCTTTCCACAGAAAACATGGTAAACCACCCAAATCCAGTTGGCAGGAGACCACTCAGTTCCCCAGCTTATGTCAAAGTTCATTAAGTTTTCTCAGGTTCATCATTCCCTCTCAGACCTTTACCAAAGGGCCAGTCCACTTGGTGTTTTGCACATTAACTGAATAAGGCCACTCATGTAGCAGAGTCCCAGCTGAGATGCTGAGTGACTGGTTCTTTCTTGTAGCAAAAGACAATAACCCAGCCGCTCACCCATCACAGTGGGAGCTGACCTGTAGGATGGCCAACCGCTTCCTGAGTAGCCTCAGCCCAGTTTGAGTAAAGGACACCAACAGTGTCTCCTACCTCCAAGGAAAAGTTTCTTCACTACCAGACATAAAGTCAATCTCTTCTTTTTCTCTCTGTGGCCATTAAAAAGTCAACTATTTTCTATAAGTGGGAGAGGGCTCAAGATGAAACATTTGTCACCAGAATAAAGGAGAAAATTCTGTAACACCTAAATACTGCAAAATAGGTTTGAAGGTTTCAAACAAGTGAGTACTCAAACCAGCAGGGTTACTGGTTATAACACACAGGGAAGATTTTTTTTTTTTTTTTTTTTTAATAAGGGCAAGCTGACTTGGTTAGATATCTAGTGGGAGAAAAAGGTTCACAGCTATTTTTTACAGTTAAAATGCACAATAAGAGTGCTTGGCTTACTAAGAACTGCACCTTCATATTCCTCATTTCTGACCAGCCAGCTTGAGGAATTTGTCTTGCAAACTGTTGCTCCTGAGAGCAACAGTTCCATCTGAGGGCAAACTCTTGCATCTTCATGGATGCTGATCTTTCTGACTTCAAGTACACGCTGCTTTGCCAAAAATCAATTTCATGGAAAATGTGGAATTCCACCAGTCTAAATACACTCCCACTTTTACATGACACTGACTTACTGTAAGATCCTTAAAGCAGGATCAGTGTGCAGCAATACTTCAAGGTTAGATGTTGGTTAGGAAAGCAGGATTCACAGAGCACCTAGAGATTGTTTTTAATTTCTGCAGAGAAGGAACTTCAGCATTAGATGAAAATTTAAGTTTCCTGATGGCACTGAAAGATGTGTTAGGCACTTTACAGGAATCTGAGTGCAGCATATAAAACATAAATGTCACATAAAGCAGCTAAACTAACAATTTAAATAAGTCAACAGCACTGCTGAGAGCAGAGCTTTTGGTCTTCTCAACTCCTGCCCCCCTCTCTGGTACCTTCAGCAGTGCCTTTCCTTCCTCTGCTGGTCCCAGCGCTTGTCAGACCCTTCCAGGATGAGTGACGTACCTAGCCCAGTAGGAAACTATTTGTTCGGGTTTTTTTTCTTTTTCACATTTTATTTGTTGTCAGGTCAGTAAGATGAAATAGACAAAGGGAACAAAAGCAGGGGAAAGGAAGCCTCTACCACCCAAACCTCACTGTAAAGTATTACGAGATAACTCACCAAGGTCCTAACTCCCTTTGTGAATTTAATTTTAATTTTGTGATGCACAGCAATAGCTATGCAATGTAATGCTGTATCAGTTTAAAAGCAGAAAAGACATCTACTTCAAAACAAGTATCTCACACTCAAAACATTAATAATTAACCACCCACACACAAACAGTTAACCGAAGTAAACAAAAAATTACAGCTTAAAGGTACATATAGTTGTGCTTAACATTTAAATGAAGCCTTTTTTTTTTATTAAAGAGAATTCATGTCACATTTTTCCCCTTCAAAGTAAAAATTTAGCTCCAGCCACAGTGAATAAGGCACACCCCTCCAGCCATACATTTTGATTTTATACTTACAATAGCTACAGATGATGCTAGCTTACTGCAATCTCTTTCAATGTTAATTCTCCTGAAAATGTTCTTATTGGTGTGATCTGAAACACACAAGGCTCTCTTTGGTTGGCTTTAGATTAGGCCCTTACATAACTGTAACATCTGGGGCCCATTTCTACTATGCAAGTTCCAACAGACACAATTTCTGCATGTATAAATTCATTTCTATTTAACAGACATCTGTATTTTGGAAAAACAGAACTGATATGCAATTCTGACAATTGAACATACAAGCTAAGACATATTCTCCCAGAAAGGAATGAAATAAATAATGCAATTTTGTATGACATACACCCTTAATGCATTGTGCTTTGGAAATTCATGTCCATCTCTGCACAGGGGATAAAAACCACAGCAGACCATTACTGCCACAGCTGGAAATACTGGAAGGGAGAAGGTCAAGGGTCAGTACTCTTCTACATTATTTTTATACAAAGAATACAAAGTATTACATATACTAACCTGTGGTCTTACTCAGGAGACTGCAAAGCAATTTAATACTGCAGTATCCACATGAAACAATTGTCAATATGTGAGTGAATGTGTATTTGTTTATGTGCAGATGTTCAGAAGGCACTGCTATGAATTAGTGAAAACTCTCCATACAATAGCCCATTAGGCTATATGTAATAAGATACATGATAACTGTTACAATCTACTTTCTTCTTAAGCATAATTTTCCCCCAGTGAAGAGCAATTACAATTTCTTGTTAAATCATTTTTTTTCTACCAAAAATAAAAACACCATGCAAGGATATTCTCTGTTGTAACTGCACAAACATTAAATTATTAACATGATTATCGCTAAATCCTTGTGAAGAATTCAGCATTACTACTACAGAAAAAGTCTTGCTGAAATAAACAGATGAGCCAGAACTACTATCCAGTAATGTGCACTGGTTTACAGGGAATCAGAGAATGGTCTTCAGATTACAGCCTCTAAGATTATATCAAAAATAGGTCAGTACAACAGTTCATTAAAAGCAATAAAAATAAGTTATTTTAAAATTATTTTCCCAACTTCTATCAATCCAGTAAGAGTGGATTATTCACACTCATCTATTGTATTTTACATTCTCTGTTGGAGAACCATTCATCACAGAATTCTACTGCCTACAAATATCTGAGATTATGTTTCTGTACTGATAGAAGTTATAGTTTATTAGGCCAGCAATGCAGAATTTTCAGTGATCCTTTGCAAACGACAGTAGAGTCTTCACCCATCAATCTAAAAGGCACTGGATTTTGCAGTTCACAGTTCAACACTACTTATCTGGATTAGGAAAGCAATTACTTGCCAATTAAAATATGTAAATATGCTCAAGAAAACAATATAACACAGCAAAAAAATACTAATTTACTCTTTTTAATACATCAAACACCGTAATGATTTTTTTTATTATAAGCAGGGAAAGAATAACAAAAAACATAGTCATACCAAGGTTAAACTACAATATATTACACACAGAACCTACTTTGAAAGAAGATTAGCAAGACTGCAAAATAAAGCAATTAAGCATTCGGTCAACTTTAATTGAATTCCCTTGTCCTCACCTACATAATCACATTCTGATTTCCAGAGACCTACATTTTTCAGCACACAGATAGATGAATGTTTACTGAGCTGCTCCCATATATACATTTTTCTCCTCTTTGTTCTCCTGAGCGTTTGGGCCCCAGGCCTCCTATATCGCTCTGAAGCCTGCATTATTAACTTGTCCTTTGAATTTTCTGAGCAGCTCTTCACTAGCATTTTCTATAGCTTCAAAAATAATTTCTCTTCAGAATAAGAAACACAGTAAGATGAAGGGGGCTTTTTCTCCCCACTTCACAGATGAGAGCTAAGGCAGGCAGAATATGGGCAGAAGGGGACACTAGTTCTGAAGGCCATGGGAGTACATGATATTTTGGTGCCTGTGGCACCAAAATTTGGTGTAGTAAGAGAAAGCCTCCTGCTCTCACTACAGCACCTCACCTCCAAGTAGCTGACAATGGCAAGAGATCCACTTGCAAAGCCACACGTGTTTGCAAGACACATAATATTTGTCATGCACTCACAAAATTACAAAAAAAAAAAAGAAAGCTTTTTTTAAAGTGGAAGGAAAGTGCCAATTAATGGTTACAACAGAATTCAAATGCAGATAAACCCTCTTGTATCAGGTATCCCACTTGTAGCATTTTGATCTCAAAGATCAGTCCTCAAGAAGGAACCTGAGCCATCCCAACAATACTAGCATAAATTCAGAAACCATACTTCTGTTGAGTAAATAATATATGCAACAAATAACAGAATTGCAGTAAAAAGTGGACACATTCTTGGAATACAAATCCATTAAGAGCCAGTGAATACACATTAAAAAAACCTTACATACAGTACCACTGTCACAGTTCTTGTGCCACATTTTGTGGAAAATAAACTGTTTTGTGGAAGGGTATCACTTCACACTTGCTTTGTGCTTATATTTCTCCTTATTTCTGCTACCGGCTACTATTGGAAACAGCTAGATAAATCTTTGGTCTAACTTGGCGCAGCATGTTTTATGTCAAGTGCTAAATTAACAGATCAGGGAAAGAAAGAGAGAGGAAAAGGAGATACACACTGAGTTCTTCATTTTCCAAAGCTAGCATAAAGGCTGATATGAAATATAACTCCCAGGAAGCATCATGGTACTAAGCTGCCCTTAAAGCTTCATAGGTGAGAGATGCCTCTGCAAAATCTTCCAGGGAAGGAGTGCGGTGTTAAATATACTTAAAGTTTCCTTTTCTTTGCTTTTATGTTTGGTTTTTTGTTTTTTTTTTTTAATTCTGGTTCTGTTTTTGCGATCAAGGACTTAACTTTCCCTTTGGTAAAATAAAAAGCAACCTTGTGCTGTGTTAAAGGACAAGTTCTCCAGAAACATCACACCCAAATGTGGGGTGCAAGCAGTCCCTTTAGATGACTGTACACTGGAGGAAAAAATATACGTTGAAAGAACTGCTGTACATTTCCATTAAACTACATAGGTCAGTACAGATGTTAGTACTGTCAAGTACCAGGTTATGGGAAGGAGTTTTCCCTAGAGCATTAAACAGTGCTTTTGACCATGAACTAGGAGGCAGAGGGACAGCCCATAACAGCAGGAACTGCCCAGAAGGTTACATTATATCTGCAAATAGAGATTTCAGCTGATAGTGTTATTTTATTTTCCTCCCTAATATAATTCAGCCCATTTCTTTCTCATGATTACCTCCTTAATATTCTCCAAGAGCCAAGGACATGATATATCCTGCTTTTAAACCTGATTTTGCCCATAACCAGAAGTTACAGTAGGCACTGTGCTTCCTATTTAACTTTGCTGTATAGCCAGTGTGAGTATTTTGCTTGAAAAGTTTCATTTTCAACACACAATATATTTGTGAAGGTACTATTTTTCAAAAGCAGAAGAATATGAAGAACAATTTAACCAAAAGAGTCTTAATATGTTTTAACAGAGAGTGCAATACCACTGACTGCATTTCAGATCAGCTGTACAGTAAAAATAGAAAATTAGTCTGCAAAACAGCTACTGCTCTGTGAATTATCAAGCACAACATGATTTACAAATGATTGCTAAAAAGTAATCTTTGTCATGCAAATGCCCATCTTTCATACAAGGGCAAAACCAGAAATGCTTTTTCAATAAACATGGAGGTAGTTCCAAGGGTTGGAGGAAGATCAGGACTTTTCCTCCTGTCTTATTTGGCTCCTGAAGTTAGCAGGAGCAATCACTGCAGGGCCCCAGAAGACAAATCGGTGACTAATAGCATGGGACAATATTCCTGGCTCTTCTTACTGGAGACTAATGCATCAAACATGCTTAGACCATTCTGAACTGAAGCCAAGTGGCTTGGAGTTGCCCAAGCCCATAGTATTAAACTAACTCTCTTCCCCTTCAAAAGCGGATGGCTGAATCCAAACCACCCTGCAGCAATACTACCTGTCCTGTGCTGTCTCACAAGCAATGCCAAAGAGCTGCCTGAAAGACTGCAAGTTAGTCCTGGCCAAACACACACCAGGGACCACTCTGAAAACTCTACAGAGTAATGCTCCTGTGCCAGGAAACCTCTGATCCTCCTCAGTTCCCAAGTACAGAAACAGCCTTAGTGCTAGACAGCACTCCTACAGGCAAAGCCAGGTCCCATTTATGGACACAAATGTACTTTAAAGTGTACTCAGGCGATTGTTTCACCATTGTTTCTAAGCCAATTCAAGTATTTCCATTTATATCCTCACCTGCTCATCCGGAGTTTTCTTTCAGTCTGGCACCATACAGCATCAAGCCAGACAGACACTGTGCTGCTAAACCTCTGTACTGTCTTTCCAGAGACTTCCCTATGTCCCTGCCTGGTGGGACAGACAGCCAGTTGCTCCCCAGCAGGCAGGGCCAGGCTATTGGCTGCCCATGCAGCGTGGAGCATCTCACATGGCTCTTACAGGCTTTGAGATTTCCATCAACTTTAAGCACCACTAATACTGGCTTATTTCTGTTATGAATCTTCTTCCATTTTCACATTAACTCAGTTAATCATTTCCATAAAGCTTTCATAAAGCGTGTACAAGGAAGCTTAAAAAACAAAACTGTGTTGGATGCAGCACTGTCATTTAAATGCCTGGTTAGTTTAACGCAGTTGATGTTTGTTTAAGGCCTACGTTATGTACACATCCACCACACTTCCAGGCATTTTACATGTGGACTTAGGATTGCTGATTGCATCCATTAAGAAAAATACATATTTATCTCCCTGCAACTGGGGTTACTTCTATAAATCTCTTTAAGACACATTTTCAGTGATACTGACCCATGCCAACCACTTTCCCTTCTCATGACCTTTCCACACCAAATTCTATTACCTTTTAGACACAGCAAATACTCAGATCAGTATAACATAATACAACTTAAAATACATGTTCGCTTTGGATCACCTGGAGAGAATTTTGAACTTTATGGTTCCCTAAGACTGTGCTTCCTCCTGTACAGCAACTGCAGAGAACAGGTTTGGGTAGGGTTTTTTGTTTTTTATTCTTGGCTGATAAAAGATTTCAGTGTCACAGCAAATCAAAAATACTAAATCTGTGTGCTTCAGTCCAGAGACTGGTCAGAAGCAGAAAGCAATCAGAGATGGGAATTAAGAGAATGATTTTGTGTCCCAGATCTGGAGAATGCCACAGGATTGCTGGGCAATATTTAGACAAGAGATTGCTGGAAACAAGCTTCTAGAAAAAAAAAAAAAACAAAAAAAACCCAAAAAAACCAAACCAAAACAAACAAAAAAAACCCAAACAACATCACAAAACCAAACCAAAACAGAACACAAAACTCCCATTTGCTATTTCTGGTACATAACAGATATTTTGGGATTAGCTCAGGATGAGAGAGGTGAATACATTGTAGAACAGAAAGAATGTGAATTATAAAAGCAATGAGGCTGCTTGTGTAACAGAAATAAAAGAAGGGAAAGGGATTAAGGAAGAAAAGAGAATGGAGCAAAACACAAGGATTTTCTAAAAGCGTTATTTTACTACAGAAACTATTCTGAATCTGATGCATGGCTTCGGCATGCTCAGTGCTGTCCTGCCCACCCAAATCCTCTGCCTGCCCCACAGTTGAGGCTGAGAGAGGGAGGAGGGACATCACTTTTCCATCTCCTGGATGGTAAAGAAACATAGAATTCATGTCTAATACTTTAATGAACTCTTCCTTAAAGTATTAGAAATGGAAAACATCTTGTAGACTGAATTTTGAATTATCACTTTTTTTTTCATTGCTAGCACAGAGTAGTCAGAGATGAAGCCCTCTTCACCAGGCTATGTGGCTTTCCCTGTACCATGCAAGTGTTACTGGCAACACAGAAAAACAACAGTTTGCACAGTTTTACGTTGCCTGACAACAGTGAACAGATACCAAACCAGTATTCAGTTGTATCTGATTACCTGATTATTTGAATCCCAAATTTCCTTTTGGGACATCTCAAAACATTAAGATCTCAACCATATCACCTTAGAGGAATATCTATAAATCAGATGAATTTTTAACAATTCATTTATTCAAATTACTTCTGGTTTATATGACAACTGCCTTTTTTTCAATCATTGCTGTTAGTCAAGTTGACTTAAAAGCTCACCTTCAACTCTGGATTAATTTTTTTCTCTGTCTTCCCTCTGCTTCCATCACTCACTCATATACATCATCATTCTCTTCTCCCTCTATATCACTTGCTGTTCTCACCATATTTTGAATTTTTTTCCTAATAAATATGATTTTCCCTCCAACAGTCCTTTAACTGATTTTACTTCAACTTTTTTCTGTTCTTTTCCTATATTTGCACTCCTCAAAAAACAAATAAACAAAACCCTCCAAGGAAATCCCTGATCCAAATCCTACTTTCTCAAAACACCCAGAAAATCAGAAGTTAACCAAACAGCAACAGTCCTTTTGTTTTAAATACATGAAATCTCACCTGAGATCTGTCAGGGAATATAGTTTCCTTAAAAAAAAAAAAAAAAAAAAATCTTAATCCTTTTTTTCTTATGAAGTCCAGCAGAGCTAAAGAAAGATCACTTACTTGCAAAGTTTTTTCTGTAGTAAATCTGTTAGATCAGCCCTAATGAAAATGAACTAATTTGCAGTGGAGAACATAAATCATTCAGGTACTTGGAAAAGTCAGGTCGTTTGGAAGCTGCTACATCTCTAGTATTTTTGGTTTAAAGCTGCTTTACAGGACATTTCGTGACAGATCCCTTTTGATGGAGTGTTCAGAGCCCTCCTCTCTCCTTGGTCACGCATTTCTGAACTGACACGCTTGCACATCGGTTTGGATGAGAAAAAATGCACAAGAGAATGGGAAGACCCAGGTATTAGTTTGCTACTGACAAGCCCAGGGCAGCCATGAAAAAGGTCACGTCATGGCTGCAAACCCACCAGGTTTAATTATTTCTTTAAACTGGGACAGTGAGGTATACTTGCTGTTAAGTAATGTAATTTCAATTTTTCCCCTTCTTTGCATGGCCAGCTTGCTTAAAGGAAACAGAATGCAGCAATTCCATTCAGAAACAAAAAAAAAACACCTGCTGGGATTATTGATCCATCAAGGGAAATTCCCATAGAGAACAGAAAAATTAACTCTCCATTACATTTGTTATTTTTACAACTTACTCCTTAAGTTATTATCAGAACAAATTCAAGTGCAGTTGCTTTTTAAGTCATCATTTAGACCCAGAACTTACTCCCTTGCACAGCCCATCCAACTCACCAGTGAAGGCTGTGCACAGGGAGCACAAAGGGAGGGTTTGATTGCTGCTCCTCAGCCCTCTCATTCAGCAAACCGCCTCCGACAAGCAGAGGCGACACAAGGCACGCGTTTGTCCTGACACTGCTCTGCGTATGAGAGGAGTCTCCTGCCCACCCATCCCATCATGCCTCACAGTGATTGTTTCTTCCTAAGGAGATTTAGGCAGTTTGCGTCAACCAGATTTAACAAGAGACATAAATGCCATCTCCTCTTAACAAAAACAAACAGCTGCCAGCACCTTCCTTGATGAGCTAAGGGTGCATGGGCGGCTGGCAAAAATTACAAAAGTTAGTCATTTCTAGTGTATTCTCCACTTTTAAACATAACTACCTGATCTTATAATTTAATCATAGGACTGATTTTAAAGGTCCTCATTTTTCTGTGCTAAAAGAATTTCTTAAAAATACTATGAAGGTAGATACAAATAAAACGGAAATTCTTATGAATAACAACAGTATTAGATGCCCAGAATAAACATAGAATTATATACAGAGTACGAAAAGCATAAACAGAGTAAGCACAGACAATCATTAAATCTGAGGAAACAGACAGAACTCAAATAATTAATTATTGTGTAAGGCTTGCTCCTTGGTCCACGGAGTGTATCTACATCAGAACTATGGCTGAAATTAGCACTCTCATCTGACTTCAAGTCTTGTTAGATCTGTTTGCAGTAAATACAATGAATAATAACACTAAAAAAACCTTTGAAATTAATTATTTCAAACTGCAATATCAACAGAAAACATGCTTTCTTTTGTAAGCAATAGTTTCTACTTTTTAAACCTGGACATGTTCAACACATACTTGCAAACTGGACAATTACAGAAGAGAATTATGACTTCTTTAAAAACTGGCCCAATCATTCCCACAATGAACTCCAGGAAATTAGCATCAGATTAGCCGTTTTCCAGAAACCCAGTAAAAGGCAAATGCAGAAAACATTCCTGCCCTGCCAACAATCTGCCACTCAGTGGCTCGGCGCTGGATGAGTTCCTCCTCCTCACTCTCTTCCACACTCTTCGCTACCAGCACACATGCAATTTTTTTCCAGGTAGAAATGAAGTGGCCAAAATACAGCTCACATATTGTCTTACTTTCTCACAAAATAATTTAAATCTGAGTACTTCTTATATGCTCTAGATTCTCCTTTCAATAAGCTGTTTGGTAGTTCCCACCAAACACCATTAAATCAGTCCCAGTCATCCTTTTAGCGACAGTTCCAACAGTTCCCTTCACGATGTTAGAAGCTTATTACACTTACAGCACCTCTTTGCACTTGAATTTTTGATCTGATTTCTTAAAAATAGCAGACTCCCAGATCAAAAGAACATTATTGAAAACAACCATATTAATGCTATTTAATCAGCTCCAATTTCTTCTAGCCTCTTGAAGCAGAAGGCGGTGTGCTGCATAATCTATTCTACATTCGGACCAACTTGAAATTCAAAGCTGTGTCTTCGAATATTTCATTCTGACACTGTTAAATAGCAATTCTGGAAACATGCAAAGCCCCATGCTAACATTTTGGGATAAAGCTTGGCCATCTTAACTTCCCGTGTTCTTCTGCTGACAGGTTTTGGGAGTCAAATCCAAAAGTTTCGCCATGAGTTTCTTTTTTTCCTATGTCCCTGCAGAAGCAGGGATGGTTTTAGGACCAGATGCACTGCCTCACAGGCTCAGCACCCGTTCTTCACTTCGTACCTTCCTTAGAAGCCTTCTTGCTTTTCTGGAAATCCTCTATAAACAGCATCCAATTATGGTCTGAGGATGTTTTCAGAAACCTTCAAAACTCTAGATCCTGCTCACAGAGTAATATTGCAGGATTTCTTAGACAAAATTAAAATCAGATGTATTCTCTCGAAAGCAGGGTCCTATACATATACTAAATTTCTGAGAACAAAAGAGATGCTGTGATTTTGTAGAACAATTTTGTCAACACATCACCTGGTTACCTTCTTTTTTTTTTTTTAAGTAAACGGGGTATGAGCCCATTCCTACCCAGGAAAAAATAATGTCACAAACATACCA
Organism: Strix uralensis; assembly: GCF_047716275.1. Taxonomy (NCBI): domain Eukaryota; kingdom Metazoa; phylum Chordata; class Aves; order Strigiformes; family Strigidae; genus Strix; species Strix uralensis. The sequence continues at coordinate 49,602,635 of NC_133972.1, read as the reverse complement.
CAGAGAAATGACAATTGCTGGGACAGTTCTTGTCCTCGCTTATGCTCAGACAATCCTAATTAACACCAGGCATAATTTGGCCCACTGTGCAAGCCCCATCTAATCCCTGCACTGTAGTCTGCCATGCCAGAAGGTTATTCCTTGAAACACTCCCCAGTAAGCCGGATAATTCTAGAAATGACATTTCAATGCCACTGAATCAGTTTGCCTAGCACTACAATTTAATTTCTAAACCTTTTCCACTTGACTGTACTTGTATTACAACATAGAAATGGTGAAAATAATATCTTTTTTGAGAAAGAAATCAAATATGACAATGACTATTTTGGCCTGTAGATTGGGACACTCATTTGGAAATAATCGAGTCTTTGCAAGGGTAGCATTGTCTCTCATTTACTGTATATCTACAAGGTACATCACAAATTACAAAATGCAAATAGAACATTTAGAAAGAGAGTATCAGAGAGCCAGAGTACCATCTAATGTGCAAGATAAAAATAACAAACCCATTTGTTTAGTGTCTTAGGACTGCATTAAAAATGAGACACTGGAGCAGTGAGAGCAGAGCAGCTGTTTTTACAATATTTAGTTCCTGGCTCACAGAAAAAAGGCCTGTGAGGGCAGGGGAACACAGGGAGAAGTGATGGACTGAGCATTCCAGCGATTGCTGAGCAGAGCCAGGGAAAGTTTAGATTAGGTCATGTCATTGTCCCGAGGCTGATGACTCAAGGCCATTTTGCACCTCCTAGCCTGAGCTGCACTTATGGCTCATTATCTGTAACCCAGGATATAAGACTGAGGTTTAGCATAGGAAACTAAGCCTTATGATATAAATAAAACCAGATCCTGCAAACAATAGGTCTTCTCTACTAAATGGAAACCAGTTTTATAAATATTTCCAAGTTCAGCTCCTTGCTGTGCTGACACTATAATCTATGTGGAATAAAGGGCAATCTGCAATGGTGCCGTCTGTGGGGAGAAGTACTCCAACTTCAGTCTCTGATTTCCCATTTATGCCATGTAGGAACTAAACAGGACCAGCTTCTGCACCAGGTCCAGGGTTTTGCACTTTTTGGCAGCCTGGCTTTATTGGCTTCATGTTCACGTCCAGCCACCTACACAGGCAAGAAAGAGCTCACCCGGCTGTGCTTGCTATTTCTTCACAACTCTGCAAAATGGGCAGCTCACAACAGAGCTGAAGGAAGACACTGCTCTGCCTGATGTCAAAGCTACGAACACCATATTATGCAGATAAACACAACTATACTTCTCAGGATATTCCTGTCCTTATGACATAAGGGACATGAGTGTCACGACATTTTCTTCATTTTCATTCATACCTCTCCTCTTGGATACCATTTAAACACCATGGATTTTGTTACAGCTTATTTTCCAGTTTCACTTAATTTCTTCACCTGTTGTCTCTTGCCTTGTGTAAAATACTCAAATTTAGCATCCTTGGAAAAACTCATTTTTAACTCTGCCAGTTATGAGACTACTATGGGGTTTTTATATTTTTTTTATTAGCAAAGCAGTAGCATACAAACCTTGAAAAAACACAGTATAGAAGCTTAAGGAAATTTGCATCTGCTCCATAGCACTCTGCACTCTTTCACACTTCCTTGAAGACTGTTTTAGTAAGAAAAATCAAAGATTATCAAGTCAACTAAAAATTTAAGTATGTGGTTTTCTTCAAGTCAGACTGATATCTGAACAAATACATAGGCATATGCGCAACCAAAGAGATTCTGATGTGTATTTAATTATTTCACTTTCACTATAATTTTTTTTAAAATTGTCTCAGTAAATAAACTGCATCCAATTGTAACAGAATTTTCTAAGTTCTGCTATAATAACACTAATACAGTTCTATAAATCAAGAACCACAAAAGAACAAGGAACCTCATGTGTAACACTGATATAGAAACACTGAAAGACTTTTGGCACGCTCCTGACCGCATGGTATATCAGACCATTTGTCTGTAAACGACCAGGGGACATGGTGGGGTTTCCTGTACCATCAACGGGCAACCGATAATGTTATATCATAAAACACTGCAGCCAGCTATAAATACCTCTGAAGCTCACCAAAATCCTTAGAAAGGGGTCAAGTAAGTGAAGGTTGTGTGCAATAGAATAAGAAAATACTTCAGAGCAGATAAAGAAGTGGGCTTCAAGAAGGTAATTTTGGTGGAGCAGGCAAGGTTACTTTTCAGAGGAACTCGGAACAACGTCTCTTCCTCAGTATTTTAATACAGCTACTTTAATATTTTTCTCTTACATGTATGATTCAGACTGTTCAGGTTTACTAAAGAAAATTTAAAAGACACGTTCTTATTATAATCTCACTAGAATTCATCTTGAAACTGGGACATTTCAAAATATGGAAGGATAAAAACATCAAGTGCTGCCAGCAGCATAAACTCACTTTACGGCAGAATTTTGTAGAAGGTAAAAGAAAACAGCAGATTAAGGAGCTGATTCTGCACCTCCCACACACAGGCCAGAGAGAGGCCCAGGAGGGTCCACACACACAGCCTCAGCCAGCCCAGGCAGCCTTAATGCCGGCTGGGAAACACTGTTTAGATTTCTCAAGCATATAGAAACTGCAATTAGAACATCTCTCTCTGAAAATTTAGGACCTGAAAAATACAACCTTATGACTTTCCAAACCAGTTTTCAGCTCAGTGCTCTGCAACTAGCTGCCACATCAACATGGACAATTCATTTCAGCATGTCTTTTTGCTCTGAAATACATTCAATGACTTCATCTTTTCTCACGTCAAACTACATGTAAAAGAGAAAATCAGAAGCTCAGTACAAAATAGGCATTAAATGACATCCCAAACTATAGTTTTTAAAAGGGCTGAAATCTTCCTGGCAAAATATAAAAGACACTATGGTATGTTTTAATCTTAGCATAATCCTAATAGGTATTATACAGCATTTTTAGATTGAATTATCTCAACCTTGAAAAAAGTAATTAATGGACAACGCTAGAGAACCTACTTGTACACTCTCCCATCATGATAGGTGGTGCCAATTACATTTGGGCACAGTTATATTGAGCTGCATGTTTGGGGTAATACACAAGGGGAGTATTACAGCACTGTACTTGGCTGAATTTCAAGCTGCACCCCTTGACTACCTCTGGAGTTACTGGCACTTCAGGCCATTTTGATTGTATCCACATCCAGCTGTGCCAGGTGGGTAAGGCCCATGACAAGGTACCACATGCTCATGAAGGATGGGAAGCACCAGACCCAGAAAAGGATCTGGCAAGGGTAGAGGCCAAACCCAGCATTTCAACCCTGAAAGCTCTTTCATGGAAGACTCTGTAATTTCTTATGGGAAAGAAGCATCTTACACTTGAGGCAAACAAGAGCTCAGCTCCTAACGTTGAGATCCCAGAATATCTCTGCTGAATTCCCCTGCCAGACTTCATCTGGCAGCTTCAGAGCGTACACAAACAGGAATGAGCTACTGCAACCAAAGATGTGAAAGACTGAGATCCAAATACATAAAAGTTTAACAGAATAAAAATAATGAACATGTAGCTGTATGGAAAGTAGGGAAAATCAGCAGATTTCAAGCACCTGGTCCACCAGACTGAAAAGAGGAAAAGCAATGCGGAAGATCATGTTCTATCACTCTTAGTTAGAGCTGCTTGAATAATTCATTTTTGGAGCTGGGGCCAAATCAGTGTCTTGTAACATTACGCAGTGTCTTGTACAATACTAGGAATACACCAAAATTATTTTTTTCAGGTTACTTTTACTGAAATGCAAGCACAAAATTAATCATTTGGGGTTAAAAAATTTAGTATTTTTAAAATCTGTGTCTAACTCAGGACATGGTTTTAAGAAATGTCTGAATTAAGATTGTATGTTACAAGTACAATCCCTTGTCAGAAACTTATACTTAGTTGGACCTGAGTAATGAACTGTGTTCATGAATTCATTGATGATTTCACTTTGCATCTCAGTTGCAGTTAAACATATCTCCCATCTGTCAGACTGCTGAGACTTGTTTCAGCTTCCATACTACATACTCATTACCAAAGTTAATACTAATTGGTGATCAAACAGAAAAGCACCTGAAGCAAAACAACAAGATAAAAACAACCCTTTTATTCCCTCCAGGTAAGAACTAGACATGGTAATAGGGCAGTATGTTTACCATTTATGTTTACTCTATACGTAATAAAAGACTTCACCAGCCAGAGTGAATAGACTTTTTTTTTCATCAGCACTTCTGTTTTTCAAATGTAAGTTTTTTTATTATATGCAAAATTGTATTAAGCATGGAAAATGACTTGTTCAGTGATTTGCATAAACAGCTTCCATGGTGTTCACAAAACTTGACAGCTGTGATTTGCTTTACCCATGCATAAATAACAACAAAATTGGCCCAAAGACTTTTACTTCACATTTTAAATGTGAAACCTAACAGGGTAAAGAAAAAGGTTATCACTTCCAGAAATACTCGAAAAACACTTAGCCCAGACCTAATAAGAAAACTCTAGAAAAGAAAACAGGACAAAAAATTATAATAAATAAAAAATTATGAAATTCTCAAATCTCAGGAGACTTGTATCCTATTGACATCAATTATGAATGGGACATAATACAGTTACATGGGCTATATCAGTTGATATTTCTTTTAAATGGTAAAAAATATTTTTAAGTGTTTGAGAACTGAGCATTTCAAATATCCAATATTTGTATATGTGGAGAATATCCAAATATTTCAAATATTCAAATTTTAAAAATAAATTAGAAAAGAAAATTTAAATAATTAAATAATTAATACTTTTAGACCTTTACAGTAATTAATGTATTTTTAAAACTTTGGTTAATCTATTCTACGGTCAAACTTTAAGATATTTTAGAAGTCTACAAGGAGTAGCCCCAGCTGGAATTTACTGAAGGTTTATTATTTGCTTCTTTCTATAACCATTTCTAGCTATTCAAAATGTGTGTAAAAGTCATTCTTGCTTTAGTCTAGGTGACTACACTGTGCCAATGCAAAGGCAGATTCATTGTCTGAGGGGATGATTTTCTTCAGATTTAACCAACATTTAGAAGGTGGGAGGGTATGGAAGAAAATGACTTGTATGACCTTTGCCTTCTTGCACTACCAGGTCTAGACCATTTAAATACTTCACTCAAAGTATCCCCTTTAAAGAGCACAGGCTTTATTTAGACAATAAGCTGCTCGAGCCAGACAGGTTTATTATTTGCCTTCAGCATGAAATGCACATTGGTTACAGCTGAAAATCAAAACTACTTTTGGGGTAAGTTCCACAAAACAGTACTGCAATATGAATATAAAAGTCAAAACTGAACCCTAAAGTGAAATTCATTCCATACTAACTCTTAAATATTTAGAATTAGAAGGAAATAAGTCAAGATAAATTTTAAAAATTTCAAGTAATAATCTTAACAGAAATCTAACCAGAAAAATATATTCCTTCCTATCTCATGGGAATAACTAAAAATTCTGCAAATATATCAGATTTAAAGGTTAACCACTCCCATTCCAATTTTTTTCTTCATTTTTATTTACAGCTTTTACAAAATGACTTAGCTATTTTAATTTTTTTTTTTTTTTAACTTGTGGAAGTATAAATCGGGACAGCTTTTGGATAGCAGTCTCTTGAGTTTCTAAATATTTACTTAGCTAGTTGCTTAGTAGGAAGGTAGCAGAAATTATGTTATCATCCTTATGCTAAAAAAAGTTTAACAGTGTTTGGGATTAAGCACAATATGGACTTGAGAGTAGTTTGCTGTCTTGCACCGGAAGGCATATATAGTATAGCACAGGAAAAGAGCCTTGAGGCATTAGTGTAATCCACCGAGGTTAAAGTAGGAAAGCTGAAATTATTTAATACATTTTAAACCCATAGTGTAGTAAATGATCCATTGCTAGGAAGCAATCCTGGCTAAAAATACAGTTCTTTTTAATATACTGAGTTTTATGTCTAAAAAATGACAGAAATGGGTCTCACTGAAGGTATTTCTCACACCCCTCCTCTCGTTCACTAGAGTCCCCAATTCACATTCATGAACATATGAAGCTGAAGTGCTTCTGGAGGTTATGTCTGACCAGGAAAAGGCAAGCTGAAAAGAGGGATGATCTTTACTAATGTCTTGTCAGGAGTGCCCACATCAGGGGAACCATGGAAATAACTAAAAACTCTTCAAAATTATCAGATTTAAAGTTCTGATCCCTCACTCCAACCATGGATTGGCCACCCATGAAGGAAGACTTTCCCCACCAGACACTCCAGACCCCAGGGACAGGTTGTCTGCCTGGGGAGATCCCCTGGGGGCAACTGAGGGATGCAGTAAGCAGTCCTAAACCCCACCCTATATGCTATGATAATTCCCACGAATAACCGGCATTTGCCCTGTTCTGTGAAAACAAAAGCATTCAACTGTACTAATTTACAGCTGTAAACAGATGAAGCAATGCTTATTCATGCAAATTAAAAATCCTGGAAACAAAAGGCAGAATTTGGCAGTAACAGTGCTGAGGAGTTGCACTCATTTAGCTAGGGAACTGACCAGTTCTCTAATAATACTGGACCAGTAAGTTCAGTACCATTAAGGAACACAACATGCCAGAACACAGCTTGCAAGGGATGGAAGTGTCATGAATAACTTGAAAAATGGGAACCCAGTCCTTACAGGAGGCTCTGGATGAAGTCACAGTTGTTAGACTTTGTGCAACAGATCCACGTAGTCACATTTCAGAGGATTAACAATATATTAAAGGAGGAATAAAGTAAATAACCCTAAGCACAGAATTGCAGAGGCATCATGAATTACTGTAAACAACTTGAAGACTGATCACAAAATACTACACCTGCCTATTCTACAGTAAATCTTTACTGAATGCATTCTTTAAGTAAATTGTGACACAAAACCTGTGCTTCTAGTAGCTAAATAGTGTGCCTGAATATGAATGTACGAGCAGAAATTGATAATGGCCTTTGTTGTGGTTTGAGCTGAGACGGCAACTGAGCACCATGCAGCCACTTACTCTGCCCTTCCCCCCCAGTGCTGAGAAGGGAAAAATAAAGCAAAGGTGCTGCTTACTGCCCCCTTTCACCCCAGCACTGGGAAGGAAGCAAAAGACCCAGGAAATTGAGATAAGGACAGGGAGGGATGATCTCATCTATTACGGCACAGGCAAAAGACAGGCTCATTAGGGGAAGAAAAAAACATAAATTTAATACAGACACTAACACCACCACCATTTAACAGACATGGTAGGACCATGAGAAGCGTTACGACATCTTGAAAACACCTTCCCCCACCCCTCCCTTCTTCTCGGGCTCAGCTTTGCTCCGGATGTCTCTACCTCCTCTCCCCCCAAGCGGTGAAGGGGGCAGAGAATAGGGGGTGCGGTCAGTCCTGCTGCTTCTTCCTCCTTGGGGTGGGGAGAACTTCTGGCATTCCTGCCCTGTTCCAGCACGGTCCCCCTCTCTCAGGAGACAGTCCTCCACAAACCAACTCCAACATGAGTCACTCCCACAGGCGCGTGGGTCACCCCTGTGTGTTGCAATCCTCCCAGAGCCAAACTACAACAGCAGGGGCTTCTTCCCATGGGGTTCTGGTCTTTGGGCACAGTCAGCTGGGTTGGTGTGGGGCTCCCCACAGGCCGCTAATCGGTCTCTGCTCCACTGTAGACCCCCATGGGTGGTGGAGAGGGTTGGTCCTGCTGTCTCACCACAAGATACAGGGGAGTCTCTGCTCTGGAGCACCTCCCCTCCTTCTCCTCCTTCCTTCCACTGACCTTGGTGTTCTCACAGATGTTCTCCTCACAACTTCTCCTCGTAACTCCCCCAACTCCTCCCAGGTTGCCTTCTTAAATATGTTATCGCAGAGGCACAGCTAACTGGCCTGGCCTTGGTGCAAAGGCGGGTCTGACTTGGAGCTGGGGGAACTTTGAGAAGCTTCTCACAGGGGGCCACTGCTGTAGCCCCCTCCCCTGCTGCCAAAAAACCTCCACTGCTCACTCAAACCAGAACAGCCTTAAAAGAGCCCATAAATAATGTATAATAATTCTTTTTAATTACTAGGTACATTTCCTATTAATAATTACTGTTACTGCTGAGTTATTTTGTAATTCAACTTTATTTTTTATGCTTTGACTCTACAGTCCTTTCTCCTTTCTAGGTGGTTGTCTGCTAGAAAGGAAGATAGATTGGTTTTGACTGCAGTAGTACTTTATTTACCTTACTACTATAACCCAAGCAGCTGCAGTTTAACAGGCAAAGTTAAGGAGGAAAGGGTCAGAACTTTGTTATACCTTTTTTATCACCACAAACTAATTTATAATGGGAATCAGTCACTGTCTCAAAGAGTGTGAGATGAGACCAAGGTCCTGTTGTCTTCCCAAGTCTTCAAAGTTAAGCCCTGACTCTAAACATGTGGTGTTCTCTTTTGGCTTCTTTTCTAGCTATGCTGGATGATGCAGAGGAGAGCTGGAACACCTCTGATGGCTTTGCAAGGCCCCAGCTCATAAATGGGCCAACTCCTCGCACGACAAATGGCCCACCACAGATGCTCACAGTTAGCTCAAACCAGTTTAAGATAAAAATGCAAAGATTTCGGCATTCCTGAATGTCCTCTGCCCTCTGGATGAACTTTCTTCACTTTCATGGCCAGTCTCCCTTTTCAGATTTTCAACTGGTCTCTTGGTTTTTTGTTAAACTTTTCTTCTGCCTCATATAGAGAACAGCCTGTCCACCCTCTTAAATGAAAGCCAAGCTTGTTCCCATCCAACAAGTAGATAATAATTATGTTCATATACATTACATTTGGAGTTGTTCACTTACTGGTTAGTAAACAGTCCTTTGCATCAGTGAGGTATAAAACGCTCCCTCTTCTCTGCAATGACTACTTGGCATCTTTAGGGAGGAATTTTTTCTCTTTGGACTTTACGTTCTCTGTCATTTTGTACATTATAGCCACACAAGATGTGAACATCCAGCTAGGCTAATTTTTGTGTAGCTTGATACAAGTGCACGGCTATCAGAAATAACAGAAATCAATCATTTTGGAAGCAAGTAGTTTTGAATGGCTTTTCCTCAACCTCCTCCTTTTAGTCAGGCACATTCATACATGAAAAATCCTATTAGAATGCAGGCATTAAGTAGTTAATTATGGGCATGTGCCAAGTCTGGTTTTTAAAGGCTCTGATTTCAGTAAGAAACACTAAAGCAGGTTTTGCTGTCTGGACATGAGAAATTATCTACGGATTTTTACAAATTACACAGTTTGGCAAGTCTTGAAAATTTCATCCTAAACTATAGTTTTAACTTTATTTAACATCGTTATTTGATATGAAAGTATAAGAAATTTAACATCAAGTCTATTGTTAATGATGGATGGACACCAAAACAATGTACTTCAGAGATATCTTACCCTTTCTTTCCAAATATGCTTCAACATTATTACCATTGTGAATATTTATCTTCTATGTGCATTATACCTGAAATAATGGTACTGGCCTTGAATCTTCACTAGTTCATTTTTCTATGCAGATTTAGAAGTGTAATACTATTCAATGTAGCAACAATACAACGGTTAACATAGCTGTCCAACAGCTATAAAATCACACTGCTAAAATCCATTGGTAAGAAATTAGCACACTACAATGTATCAAGAATAAACAGCTACTGGCACTTGATGTAGAGCCTGAGTTCAAAGACCACCACACAACATTATAATTAACTAATCCGGAACGTCTGAATTATTGCTAAAGAGCTTTTTCATTCCTTTTCCCTAAAAATGCAATATTTACAACAGAGAGTTTACGCCGTCACTAGGAGAACACCAGTTCCCAGAGCCAACACGTTCATTACTCATGATGTAACTTGCAGCATGAGGAGTTCCTTGAAAACTATACTACAAGAATACAGTAGTTTCCATTAGTGTGGGAACATACCACATTTCTCATAGGATTCAAAGTATTTCCCTTAGCAACAATAAATCTATGGAAAAAGATACAAGAGAGTAGTTAAAAGCACTTGCTGTAAGTGAAAAGAAGTCCTTAGTTCACTATCATGAGCTAGTCTTAGCACTGTTTAAATCATAAATATGCAGAAATTACCCTAGTAGTTTAGACCAACTAGGTTTTGGATTTCAACTTAAGTGATTTTTTTTTAATTATAATTATTATTTTTAAAGGAGGCAATATGCATATTTTTAAAGCTAATTTTAGATACAAACACAATTTCAGAGGTACTTTAAAAACAAACCAGATACTTTACCCCTTGGAAGAGGTCACCTACAAAACGTATCTTAAAATAATGTTTCCAACTTACCAAGACATTAAGGGAAATTTATAGGAAAAACTGCAATTCAAAAGCCATTTCCTTATGAGTGCTTGAATCACCCACAAAAATAGTTCAAATTAAAACCTGCATGCTTACTTGGATCTGATCACTTAGCATGTTGTTTTCACACTAGCAGTTCAGATTTAGAGAGGTACCAGTGCCTCATTTACCCATTGATACGTGAACCCTTCTCTGTGACCACCGAACTGGTCACGCATGTAACACAGTGCTTAGGTAACCCTATCAGTAAGGTGGTATAAGGCCATATTACCTGGGCAACACTGTCAGACATACCAATTGGAACCTACTGGGAAAAAAAAGTGATTAGGGGAGGGCTGTTTATTTGGGTGAGAATGAGGGTGGGAAAGGGGAAGAACCTGGTAGGAGAGAAGGGAAAATAAGTGTCTGCAAATTGATGCAGTGACTCATGGTATTTTGCGGGTGCTTATCAAGCAGCCCCAGATCTGTAGGTCAGGTCCTCCCACAGATAGCTTAGAAATCACAGTTCTGGGTTAAACAGACATGCTGCTAGGCTATCAACGGGGACTAGCTTTGCTTCAGACAGAGAAGTATCTCCCCTCCTCATACCAACCTCACTCCAGACATGCACACCAGCTAAACACTCCACTTGGGTTTCCTTCCAAACCCTGCAGACCAGCACTGCCCAGCCACACCACTCAGGTCGCAAGCACAGGGACTGCAGCCTGGATCACTGAATGAGCTGGTATAAACTAAACTTTCCATTGATTTTGGAAAGCTGGGACATTGGTTTTATTCATTTAAAAAGGCTGCCAGTCCAACAGTGTACAGAGGTGATTGACTGATCACGTGCAATCATCTGATGGAGAAAAACAGACCCAGTAACGTGCATTGCAGTGCAGCCCACACTTCCTGTCATCCCTAACACAGGTGAAAAGACTGAAGCATCTGCTCTGGTGACAGTGTAAAAAGATGTTGTGTGAATGATGTTATTTTACTCATCAGAAATATAGTATAATCATACTTAGCGTTGCCTTCACACTGTTATACAGCACACAGAGGTTACATTAGGACAGATTTACTGACTTCAAACAAACATTCAGAGATAATTTCTTAGCCTTATATGACAATATTAAACACGTGACAGAGCTGACAACATTTGAAATGGTACTTGAGAGTACAGTTTGTTCAGAAGAAAGTTGGAAAGTCACTTAAGAGATTTTGCTCTATCTTTGTGTCATTTTGCCAGGAACTAAAGAGCACAGCCCTGTTCTGCCCTGTCCCCTCTCCTGCCACTTTGTTGGCTGTCGTACTGGGAACACTTTGAAATTTCTGGCAACCCAACACTTTTCAACTTACTGTTCATGTCAAAGCTTGTAAGAGAACTTAATTATGTTTATGAGCTTTTGTAAGTGACCTTGCAAGAGCCCAATTGTCACTGCTGAAATAGCTGGCATATAGCTTGTTTAATTTCTGTTTACAATGGGAAAAATCTCCTAACACAAGTCTCTGTGATATTAAGAAACATTTTACAATTAAAAAAACCAACAAAAATTTGTCAAAACGAAAACTACCTATGTGAAACTAATTGTAGACATTAATACTACATTAATGATACATTACTATTACATTAATACTTTTTAATGGTTGAAAATACATTTGAAATTAGATGTTTTGTTTATTTTTCAGAGAAGAATTCATTTTTTCAGTTGCTGAATTGCAAAGCTGCTTTAACTGGCAAAGGGTGATTATGTTTCTTCTTCCTCTAAAAATCTGCTCCTAAAAATAAGTTATTTTAAGAGGAAATTAATGTCCATTTTATAGTTATATTTTGCCTCATTAGCTTTATTCTCTATTAATTGTTAATGACTCCAAAGAATATCACAGTGTATTAATGCCTTCCAAGTACGGTATTCCATGCACTTACTCACACCTATTACTTCTGCACTCCTGTTTTGTCAGTGTTCAGAAAGAGACTAACATTAAATAACATCTTGATTTCCTTATAATAGACAGTATGGTAAAAGTTAGAAAAAAGCGCACTCTTTCCTAGGTGATCAACCAAACGGAATTAAAAAATTAGTTGTCTGGTCTGTGAGAAACAAGACTTGGTGTATGACCAACTACTGAGTCTTCAAATCAAGGTTTTTGGGAGGAGAAGCCACGAGTTCTTGAATCTGGGGGCTGTCCCATGGTGTTTCTGCTACATCTTCATCTGTCTGAATCAAAGCAGAGTGTATTAACTGCTGCTCTAATTTCTGACAACTAATAAGGCCATAATTATGCCAAAGCATTCCAGTAACATCTAATTTTCACCAATAGGCAGGAACAGCTCTAGGACTAGATTGAGTTGATGATTTATAAAGAGGAAGCAGTTTGTCAGAAGATGTCTGACCCATTCCTTCTAATGACAAATAAATAAAGACGTGGATATCAACAGCTGAGATAACATCACTTTGATTTCCCTGTTCCCTTTGTGCTTTTAGGGAGGAACTTTAACTTCAAGGACAACTGAATGTCCCTTACTCCTGAACAGCCCTTGTTAGCCAAAGAAAGAGTAAGCCAGAATTTTTGGTACTTACAGTTTAACAACAGGAAACCACATTCAGAAGCACAGCAATGTAAAAATCTGTGATAATACCTTGCATATCAGTGCACTCAGAGGACCCAACACAGCTACCATCATTTTTTTTAGAACAGCATCCTCTCTTCTTAGTCTTAGAGAGATTATGTTCTTCGAATGCATCTCTCTCAAATTGTTTACTAGTCTTATTTCAAAAAGTAACATTTAATATTATTTTAAAATATTATTCTTATTCACCACAAGAGTACCGAGTGCACCAGACAGTGTTTTATGTATTTCACGGCATTCTCTTTTGATTATTGTCTCCTATGATGCATATGAATTCTTTATTCAACACAGGGTAGATATAGAGGGAAATCTGACAGTAAAACCTCAAAATTAGTGGAAGACTCAAGGGAAATCATATCAAAAAGTGCAATTCACTCTTTGCTACAGGGCAGATTTTAAACTGGAAGCAAGTCTTCCAGTGGAATAAAAAGCCCACAAGACGGTAGAACCTGAAAGTACTGTACATAGATGAGTCCTGCAATAAAATAATTCACACCTGAAGAATATGGTATTGGTTTAGAATGCTGAATATTCAAAAACTGAGGTGTTGCTTGCAAAGCACCTTCTATTCTAAAACTTTTGAAGATAACACCATATTATTACAGGTTAGATATAAAAATCCTCTTACGAATTAGTATAAATATCAAGAAATAAACAGATAAAGAAAAGTTTGAGCATAAAATTACTAAATTTACATGACATTCTGATTAACTGTATCAAAACTTTATGACTAAAATACGGGCACATTTCTTGAATATTTCTCATGAGCCTTTCTTATTGTATCCATAATTTTTGTTCAGCATCACATTACTTGAAGGACAGTATAACTTGAAGGTATAAAATTACTGCAGGACATTACAATATCTATACACAAGCAGAATTCCAGTTAAAATTTAGCAACCATTACATGAACAAGTATTTTTAAAAGGGTGCAAGATGAATCCAAACAGAAGATTATACAGCCTTAACATACAATGCTAGTGTGTTCAACAAAAAATAACATTTCTATATAATCTATAACATTAATCAAACATGAAAGGGTTAAAAATCCCCCATCTTCCTTAGTTTTTATACAGTCTTCCTAGTGTTGCAGTATGTTGCTAGCCCTAAATGTCCACTAGGTGCTCTCTTCTTTCCCTCTCTTTTTCCCTCGGCTACCACATATTTAGGAATAATTCTCCCATTAATGCCCTGATGGTTTAAGTGAAGAACTCATAAACGCTTATGCAGTTACATGTTTAAATTTGTCATGAATCACTAGAAAAATAAACCATTTATGCTTTATACACTCTGAGCCTATTTATGCCTCTAGAAATGCAAGACATATCTGGCAATTTGTCATAAATTGTGATCTTGGTCAGCTTTAATCTTTACAATTCAAATATAGGAAAATTACATTGTAAATTTATATTGCAAGCTTCTCCAATTTTAGCAGTAGCAAAAAACTTAGAAAATAAAAAGGGAAATGACAATAGGAATAACTAACCCACTGAAATAAACAGCTGGCATTCCTGTATCCAGATTTTAATGTCAAAGGCCAGTATAAATACCATAGAGAAAAACAGTGATAATTTCCTTCTATCTACAGATACTTTTATATACAGATTCTGTAATTTCACCTTCTATTTCATCTCAGACTACATTACCTTCAAAGTCAGGTTTGTATTTTTACCTACATTCTCCTCTATCCCTGACTAAACTGAAGGTCTCTAAAAATTTCTCTTCATCAAGACAGTTCAAGGCAGCTCAAATCAATGACTGGGTCAACTGGTAACTTCTTCTGTTTTTTTATTAAATTTTGATAGTGGAAAAAACCCTACCTTTCACATCTTAAAAAGGGGAGAACACATTCCTCTTACCTTCCCCTTTATATCTGTGTGCTTATAAAAGTCTGCAGAGACTAGAAGTAACAATTAGACATCTGTGGTAAATGCTTACGTATGCTATTACATAGTATTAAGAAAAAGTACTCCACGAAAGTTAACATCTCATTACTGTATGAAGTCAGTCAACAACAACTTTGTACCTTTAACATAAATTGTTCTCCATCCTCTTTAAAATTGCTGCCTGGTAGTCACAAACTCAGCACACTGCACATAAATACGAGCTGCTAAAATTAATGACAGATTCCCAATTGGAATCTATCATGAATTTATTTTTCAGACATGATTGCTTAATTTTAAAGATCAAGCAATCAGCCTGAGCCAAGCAGTGCTATTGATAGTGATGTATCACCCACATTCAGCCCAGACTCCCAGTGTCAGCAGACTAAGTGCAATCACAGCCTTGCACACACAGGTTACTACTGCCCACAGAAACTGTCATCAGTGCAACTCTGTTTGCTGGTACAGCCCAGCTGCTGTGAAGATGTAGGCAGAACCCCAGTTCCCGCAATTCAAGGGAAAACTTTCAGAAATTTCATGGGAAGCAAGTCCTCTAGTTTACAGCAGACTACTTCTGCGTGCCCTGATGACCTTTCTGCTAATCGGATTATGCATGTAGCTCCAACCAAAATCAGTGGGACTTACACTGAGAAATAAGTACAAGAAAAACTAGAGGGGGTAATACGTAATTAAGCTTCTTGCCTTTTGTTTCCTAGTGCTTTGAATCCCCTGAACTTTCTGCAGCACACCACTTGAGTCTTCTGCAAGCAAAGGGAGTCAATCAGGCAGCCACAGGAGCTTTCTCACAGGTTTCCCTCTGAAGGATGGAGATAACCCAGGCCTGACTCTATTAATAGAAAAAACATGGTCTGCCAGCAGTGAGCCAAAGTCCTCACCAGAGCCTCACCAAGGAAGCTTGATCTATCACCCAAGAATGCTAAGAGCTGTCTCCAATAGAAACTAAGGACTCGAGACCAACCAGAAAGAAAGCAAATGACAATGTCATTTCAGTCCATGATTAGTTGACAGAACGAGTATCACATTAGCACACATTAGGCCAGGCTGAGACAGAAACAAAACTATTGATTTACTGAAAAGAAACACCACTTCATAAGCAATGTAACAAACAAGAGATTCTTTGTCTTTTTTTCTTTTTTTTTTTTTTTTTCCCCAATAACGGTATATTTTAGCCAAAAATTATCTACAGCTCTTTCAGCTATGTCAATCTTTAAATGTCAAGAGCCATGATTTATCCAAGGACAAAGTCCTCCATGCAAGCCAGAACTGAGTAATCAATTGCCTCTTGTGCCATAGATTACTCCAATTATTGCATGGATGCATCTTTAAGCCCACAGAGATACTGCTGCAGTCAGGAGTTCTCTACTTAGACCTCCCATCAGATCCTTGTCTACCCTCTTTCTTAAAACATCTTAAAACAGCCCTATGAAATGTGCAACAGCTTTATTATAGTTCCACAGACAGGTGACATTCTCATCTTTTAATATTTCCTGACTTCATCCACTTTTGCAGTCTCTTCACAAGGTCGATACTAATCCAAACCAGAGTAACAGGATGCCTGTAAATAGCGAGTGCTTCTCTCCAAGCTTTCCTCTCATCCATGTACCTTGAGAACCTCAAGCAAAAATAACTCATCCGAGGGAACCTTTTGTCCTCTCTGTTAGAAACACAGCAAGTTTAATTTGTATTATCATTATCTTCCATGTTTCAGGGTAAACCCACGCTCAGATAATTTCCCAACTATTTTCAAGCTTTTTCCACTGTCTATTTTTTGAACTACTTGTTTAATTTCCTATTTTCAAATTGTCCCCAAATGCAGACACAGAATTAGAACTCTTAATGTAGCCATACCCTCCTCTTGGTGTTTCTGCATTTGTTTAATCCTTCCTCCTTTCTAATACTATCACATCTCTTAAAATTCAAAGCTCTAGCTTGTCTATCTCCCTTTTCTCCCTTATAATTTTATCTTCTCCTCTCTTTTTTTCCTTGACCATTTAATCCTCCATTTCTTCAAGTTATTCCATATGTCACAAGTTTTCAAATCAATGTAAATGAACTATTTTTTACATTTTCCACAGATATCCCATCCTCACTTGAAACAGCTGGAACAAGCATATTTTACTATTTAAATCCCATCTTTCTTCTTTCATCCTTCACTTTCTGCACTGTTATAACACTATGTGTACCACCATGTAACTTCTTAAGTAATAAAGTGAGATAGAAATATCAGTCCCTTTTATTAGCTTAGGCAATTCACCAGGAATTGTAATTTAGTTAATTACATAAAAGTCAGTCTTCCTCCTCTGTAAATTCCACTCCTTTGCATTTGAGTGATACTAGGTGTGTGACAAAGAATGTTAGTAAGAGGACAGAGATAATTGATTCTGTGCAATCAAGATTTATCTCTTAAATACCAACAATGACAACTCAATTTAAATATTAGTAAAGGCAGAAACATACTGTGTATGCACTCTTAAGCATCCTAAGTTATGGTAATAGCAATGCAGCAAATTTCATACCCATCCAAACCTGTCTTTCAAGGAAGAAGAGTTACTCTACCAAAATGGCACATAGATTTTGGTGGTTTTTGCAGTGGGTACCACAATCTACAAGTACTGACAGCAGAGCATGGCAGGAAGCTCCACAGCTTTCAGCTAAAGAGCTAGAATTTATTCTTGGAAATCTGTGGCTCTATGACCTTTCCGCTCAGTAGGTTGCCTTGGCACAGAGACAAGGTTTGCAGCCCTCCAGCAGGGCTTGCATGGCTCCAAAGGTCAGAGGACACTTGGAGAAGAAAAAAGAGCTGTATCTGGAACTCTGTAAGAGCATGCTACCCTTGAAAATTACACCAGGTACAAAATTAAATGTCCTTCACAGAATACTTAAAGATGTTTACTCCTGTAATATACCAGTATAACAGATTGGCCAAATAGTTTATAGGAAATATAGGGAAGAAATCTTTCATTAACAGGCATAGAGCAATATTTTGAAGACTCTATGGTACTTCAAATTTAAAAGTTCCTTTAAGCTCAAATCTCACCATTATTGGCTCCTTAGGTCAGAAACACAGTTTAAAAAAACCCATCACGTCTCATAGCCACATTTATTGTAATTTACTGACTTTTTCATAGGTGTTGGTCCTACCTACATTTGTTTCAGTGTTTAAGGACAGGATTGCTTGTACCTACATAAAGTAACAAACAATAAAATTGATTATGTAGGACAATAAAACTTAAATTCCTGTCAATAGGAGTCAATTTAACAAAATTATTCCATTAGGGATAATTAAATGGATGCATTATGTAAATCAAATATTTTTAAAAAACCCAAGGCATTAGATGAGAAACAGATTTTACAGTCATCTTGGCTAGGTCAGCCTTAGCTCTTCCCCGTAACTCTCAGGAATATTCACATGTGGCAGCACCAACAGCCTTTAGAGATAACTGAACATATTCTCTATGTAATTCAAAACTAAAGTCACTGCAGCTCCTCCATGGCCATTTAATGCGCTTTAAAAGCAACACACCCTGTGCAGTAGTGACCAAAGCTTTCCTCAAAACCACATGCACAAAACCAAGGCTGCAATTCACATGCCTGGAAACCACAGAGCAGTATCAAAGTCATGCATATCAAATGGTAGCTGAAGAGCTTTCGGTGAAAAAACAACCCACTAAGTTGTTGTTGATTCCTCAGCTCTTGAAAGACTTGAGAAATTAATTTCTCAGCCTTGTGGTTTCTGAGGTGAGGGTCCTTGCAACAGTCAGGGGTCTGTGAGATACATTGGTGCAGAATTATATGAATCACACAGGTAGCAGTCTTTTGTGCAAAGATACATAGTGTGGTTTCTGTCCTTAAGAACTTGTATGCTAAAGACACAGAAACAAATGCCAACTTTAATTACAGAATAACATAAATTTAGCAAGCAAGCTGATTCAGCAAAGTGGTTGACCACAATCTTAAATTTTAAGCAGGTGAGAAATAAGCTGAAATTTCAGAAGATGTTGAAGTGCTTTGCTAAATTGTAGACAAATTTTTTTTCTTGCACTCATCCTTGTGATTCAGCCTTGGACCCTCATATTTTCACTGCATATGCACAAAGGTCAAGATCAAATCACCAGACAGGTAGAATTTCCAGAGTCCAACTCCAGATTTTCAGAGAGTTGAAGAAAATCTCCACTTGTTGGGATTTAAACCAAGTGATATTTTGAGCACGTATCTGATTCTGTAAGGTGCCCTTGTACTTCACTGCAGGGTATCTCAGGTTTTCAAAATATAAGACCACTAAAAAAAAATCATTATTATTTTCTGAAAAATTCTCATTACTTGTTTTAAACATCCTCAGTGCAATAGCTATTCTATTTTTTTTTTTTAAATTTAAAATACTGGCTACAAAATGATCTTTATACTTACTAAAGAAATTATATCTTCCATCACTTAGTAGTGAATAACTTTTATACTGTATTGCCAAAGACGGATGAAGGATTAAGAACATCTCCCACAAGAAAACCAAAGAGAAAGAGGTGAAGGCAAGAGTTACATAAAACTATCTTCATCTTTTTATAGAATTATGAATTTCTTCCTTTAACTCTGTGTCTCAAATAGATGCCCAGTCACAAACATAAATTACTAATAGAATACATTTAATTCAAAATTAAGTCAGAAATCCTGACAAATAACTTTTTCAGATTTATTTATTTATTTATTTTTGAAAGGGAAAAATGTTACCTAAAGTACAAGCAATCCCGAAAGCTACAGTCGTTTGGATGCTGCATCTATTTCAGCACACAGCTGCAAGCATGTAAATTGCCATTTTTGCACCAGAAATTTCAAATCTGTTCATAGTTTATATGTTTCACATGTGCAACTACGTATTTAGTGAAACAATGAAAAGTCATTAATGGCTGCAACACAGGGCTATGTCACGATGGATAAACTGTATCAAACATTCAATTGAAATGATTGCCAAAATTCACTATTTTCATGACAGCATATATCCTTTTCCTTTTGTATGCAAACTGGTAGTGAAAGTATGGAGGGGGAGAGAGGTCTCATTTATTTTATTCTTGGGGATTATTCCACAGTGTAAAACTATGGGTAAGAGTAAGTACATCAGTGTTCTCCAACATAATCACCAGAAACAGGTATTTTAAATACCTAAACCTGGAGACAATCAAAGCTGCAAACATACAAGGCTTTTACCTCTAGGAAGACACACTGTGTAACTGAGCAGTTAATCCCTCCTTACCTAAGTTGGGGGATACAAACATCTATCAACTACGGTGATATACAGCCATAGCCTGCTTCATGAACACAAATGAAATTTCTAAGTAATCTGAAATTTAACACATTTTCAAAGCTATTAATTACTGAGCAGTTACAGAAAAGAGAAATTATCTATCCTCATGTCTGGCAGTGATGTCCTTTATTGCCGAACAACCCCAGCACTGTAGACAAGGTAATGCAGTCATGGGCAACACAGCTGGGGCAAGATTTGTTGACTCAGAGAGGTCACTGAAGAAGCCCTAAAGCCATCTACTGAGCAGTTGCCAGCATGTCCAGGTTTCTGCATGGAACTGGGGTTTGACAATATTCTGCTTGTTTGGTAGACCAGGCAGTACCCTGGCTGTGTTGTATAATCATACGTGATGTGGGTTAAGAAAAGGCACTGTTACTCACTCTGGAATTGTATTTTGCGGCTTCCTTTATTCCCCAACAGGGAATCCTCGTTTCTGACACAGAAATAACTTATCAGGACAAAATAACAATGTATTTTCTTAGTAAAAATTAAGAAAGTCAACAGAAAAGAAACTGAACATGGACTCCTTCACCCCACTGTGTATTACAATTTATTAGACCATACTGAAGCAACTTCTGGGACTTTTTTAATAATGTTTAAAGATGTGGATCATACTACTCATAATAATACCTACAGTAACAAATCATTAAAATATACAAAAATAGAAATTAAAATATAATTAAAATCACTAATCTCCTCCAAATCTTTAAACTTTACTCTTCTTAAGGTACTCCTGTAGCCTGAAAGATACACCAATTTTGCAAGTGATTTAAAAGTACGTAGCACAAACCCCTTACTAGCATAGATGAAAAATATATATATCAAAAGCAAGTATGTTGAAAGTCTATTATTTTAAAATTTCCAAATACAGTTCCTTCAAAACACCGGTATTCCAATTAATGTATTTTTTATTTTTCTTAATTCTTAGGAATAATTTAAATAATTATGATATTTAATTACCATTTTTTTATCTACATTACACCTCAGTCTATTTAAGTTTGTACTTATATAGAGAAGCATATTCATATATATATGTGTGTGTGTGAAAAAATGCATACGTATAGAAACTTTATTCATCCTTTTGTACTTACCCAGGACACATTTTTAGCCTTGGGTGTTTTTAGCATGGCAACATGCAAGGCTGAGATGACCAACAGCAGCCCCACCAGCATGGAAAGTCAGATGGAGGGGTAGTCCAGGTGCCTCTGTTACCCCAGGGTGTGCAGTCCCTGAGCCTGGCTGACACAGGCACACTGAGCATGTGGTCAGGTAACAATAAAAAAAGTCATTTTTCTTCCCAATGTACAATCCAATTAAACAGAGACAAATCTTTGTGAAATATCTGTCTTCAGCAGCAGCTGGTTGTATTTCTGTATAGCCATGAAATCCAAAGTTGGCTCTTCTCTTGGAAAAGTTAAAACCAAAAGTCAAAAGCACCCACTCTCACAGACACCTCACAGACACTTCTCCCTTCCACCAGCAAAACTCAGAGCCCAGATACCCACCAAGGTTCCACCCAAGCACTGAGCTTGTAGGAGAATGAAGCCCAACACTGGAAGCCGCTTGCCTTCAGAAGATGTCGAAGAGACGCCCGGTTACTGGCTGCACCGTTTAACTGCTGCTATGCCTGAATATTTCACGACCCCAGGATCTTCCGAGTAATAAAGAGAATTAGGATCTCAATGTCAATAAATAATGCACGCCAACAGGTCACGCAGGTGCCTGCTGTGCCATGCTCCAGCCCCGCGGAGGGTACCTGTTGTCCCGGCAGCCTGCCACAGTTCTGGGCACACCCGCCAGCACAGTCATGCGTCCCACAAGGGGAAGCAAAAGCAGAAAATCACTGTCCCTGCTCATTTCTCTTTGTTCCTCTGCCCTTCTGTCCCTTTACTTTTACCTCCTGTCAATCTAGATTACCAGAGCAGATCCAGGCTAAATTTTGCAACTATCAGTAGTGATTAGAGTGAGTTGATTGAAATCGGATTATACAGGGGGACCTCTGCTTCCTCACTCAGCACGCAAGCCAGTACCATTTGCAAAATATTTATGCTTCACCGCACCGCACAGTATGAGAGCATTTGGAGCAGTCCATTTCAAGTGAAACGGTGCAGTAAAAACAAGCCAGACTGTGCTGTCTCTAACAGAGAAAAGGGATCCTGTTTTTAATAGCTGCATGAACTTAGAGGGGAATGTTTCAAACTATTTCCAGATGGAAGAGTTCTCTGGAGTCTCACGGATTCACCAGAAAGCATGGTATATCAAAGAGCAGCATTAGGTACCTAAAGCGCTCCGTGTACCTGACTGCCACTGCTCAAATATGGATCCAGTACAAGCATAACCGCATGGCGTCTGAGCACCAAACGTGGGAGAAGCATCATTCTTCCCCAGGGTAACAACTGCAAATCCTGCTGCTGGTATCCATGCAACTCACAACCAATCTAATTCAAATGTGCTTTTTCCAAAGCATATAATTAAATGTATGAGCAAGTGACCTGCCTGAACCATATTCAAATACAAATATTCATCTATTTAAATACATACAAGAGCTATCAAATAAAAAGGTAGGACGTATTATAAAATTATAGTGCTGTCATAAAACTGTGGTATTGAAACTTGAAAAGAAGAAAACAAAAAAATACAAAAGGAGACTGATGGAACAGTACAAGTAAGGGGGCAAGATGATAAAAAAAACAATAAAAAATGTACAAAATTCAGTTAAGTCCAGTTGACAGACATCATGAATGTGACACACAGATGCAGTTTGCATTACAACATACCATTTTTCTAGGACATCCTGAATAAAAACTTAATATTATTATGTGCTCATGATACAGACCTAGATTATGCTCCAAGCATAATCTGTCACTTCACACTCATTATTTAATATATTTGTATAAATGCAATGAGTTTGTGATTCTACAAATTCAATTTGTGGATGGTCCATAATTTGTTTGCAGGTATTTAAAGTAATATTAAGGTCTTTTCCAAGATGACAGCATTAACTTTTTATTTTGTTAAAAGAAACTCTAGAAACTGTTTACACCAATTGGGACAGACAGAGAAGCAAAATACATGTATTTTCCAATGGAATTAATAATCCGATTTCAAAATAATTACAGTCTCTGCAGATCTGCAGTACACACTGAGGGTAATTACAAGAAGTTTGGTACACTCTGCTTTGCATATGCTAGAATGAAGGCTTGTATGCACACAGTTTTCTAATAGATCCCCCTATTTTTACTAAATCCACCTAGCCTCATGGAGCTGAAGCACTATCCATTACTGGCTCATCAGCATCTTTAACTAGAAGAATCTGTAGACCTTGATTTGTACCTAGGAAATCAGCAGCTGATAAACTATAGACTCTGATTAAGTAGAATCATCTATTTGAGACAGGATGAATTACTGGGTATTTTAACAGTAGGTTTTTCATTTAAGAGAAACATCATTATTCTACTGTAGATGTTCAAATATAATCCAATCCAGTAGGCAGAAATCCTGCCAGAGTTAAGGAAACTAATTCACTTCGGAAAAAAAAATGACAACAAATGCAACTATTAAGTGTTGTCTATATTTGAAAAAAAAATAGTTTCTAGTCTTTTCAAAAACACTGAGATATGGAATACCTTGGATGTGACAGAACAAAATTTTAGAACATTGTGCTACTGTATGTTGGCAGCCTTACATCAGGACCCAGGTTGTATAAATCACAGGTCAATACACATTGCAGGGAAGACAACTTTAGAAAACAGCAGGCTGGACTTGGTTCCTTTAACGAAGCTCAAAGTTGGATATGTATTTGTATCCCTGAATTGCACTAGTACTTTTCACGTCATCCTTTAAACAAAGTGACCATTTATGAAATACCTATCTTTTGAAAGTTTCAGTGAAAACTACAAAGATCAATGTTAAAATACAAGGTCATGTACATCCTGCTTTCTATTAATTGCTTAACCCAGCCAGGTAGGAAAATTTGAAGATGCATATACAGGTATATGTACACCTGTACCTATCTTGCTAAACTATGCAGCACTTCTGGGATACAGAGACTCTCCAAAATCTTACAACTGTTCTCTCATATGGCACATGGAATAACTTCACTCAATCTCAGAACAGCTCTGGCATTGATTTTCTCCAGTGAGGCACATTCTTTTTGGATTCATCTTTACATGAATCATATATCAAAGATATTTATTATCCTCTTTGTTGTTTATGCTGACCACAGAATCACCTTCCATCAAGCCATTAACCAGTCACTCATGATATATCAGGTTAACAGATGCACAAGGGCAAACAGAAGTTCAGGATTTATGCAGTTTCCCTACGATGATTTTCCCCTGTCTGAACAAGCTGTCGCATCACTGGAAGAAGGTTCATTCAAATATTTGATATGTCAAGTGCTGACAGAAACATGTCAGTCAATCACAGAAAATACTTCATACTGTAATGTTTTATCTTTCATATAGAAAAAATAAATATTCCTTGTCCTAAGAAAGAATCTATAAATTTTAAAAACTGACACTGAAAGGCAGAAAGAGTAAAAATTCTCTGAGGTAGCAATGTAACTAAGATGGCCAAATAAAGGCCTCCCCCTTAAAAACAAACAAACAAACAAACAAAACCTAAACAAACGAAAAATGCATAAGCCACAGTTGGCAATGCACAAGAAATAGTTTTCAAGGCATAAAATGCCATAGAACAAAGCCTGTGAGTTAAAATTATCTGGAGACAATAAACTATAGCCAGTCTTGAACACTTTAGCACTGCTTACTGATTGGAGCTGCCTTCCATTCATCAGTGACACATAATCAGGAAAAGCTGTTTAGGTGATGCTTTTGTTCCTGCTAGAGGCATACACTTAAATGCATGGGATTCAACTTCAATACCAATGAAGACTATGGTATTTTTATCCATTCATTTCTACTGAAACATTTATGATCTGATATGTGCTCCTCACCAAAGACAAAAGAGTTCATATGTAGGAATAACTCTCTGCTATAGATCTCTGTACTTTCTCTCAATATCACTGGAATAGATCTCTGATTACTTGTGTGAGATGAGTACACTGTTTCATCTCATATATGGTTTTGTTAGCAGTAGGAAACTGCCACTGACATTCCTTTATAGTGACAAAATATCTCTTACATATGATATTTATAGTATGCATGCATACTTATTGATACATATATAACACTGGCAAATATCACAACAGAATTCCCACATACTTTGATATCAATTTATTACTTCCCTCTATCTGATTTTGACCATAAAATGATAAGATACATGCAAGTAATAAGGTAAATAAAGGCCACAAAAAATTAGTTCTGGGAGGAATAAACCAGATGCAAATGACAGAAATAAATGCAAAGGAGATTTCAATGCCATTCTGCAACAAGTTAGTTCTTAACATGGAAAAATAACTTCAGAAGCTAATTTGCTTTCCACTGATTGAGAATCAAGCAGATATATTAAACAGTCAACACTCGTTTCATTATCATGTCACTATTCTCTGTAATTCCCTCAATTCTAATGGAGTGAAACTAATAAGTTGGTGTCAGCAGGAGAAACCTGAAGCACCCTAAACAGACTTGAACCTGTGACTTTTGTGATATTTGCTGAATCTGCACTACAGTTAATATATAATTGATAAAGGAACTGGACTGAGAAAAGTCTGCCTACAGTTGATTCCAGGGAGCCCTGAAGACTACAAATCCCATTTTAGTCCTGGGAAGGGGAAGAAATGGCACAAACCAGATACATAAACCAAAAGAAACGTTACCTTAAATAGGCTATGTAACATAAATGAGGCTGCCACTGAGGTAATCTCAGCTTTACTTAATAAAATTATCTGCAAATAAATTAAAAGGTAAGAATTTCTGGACTTCTCAGAATGCTAAAGGTAAGCACCTGCATGTTGCACGCTTCCACAGACAGAAACACTATAAACATACATTTGTGCACTTAAAGGCATACGTTTCTACTTCCCAGTTGAATTTTCACAATTTCTACAATTTTAATGTATCATACATGTATCCCCAATGGAACTGAGTTAGTGAGTCCATTTAGATGCCAACTTATAAATGTGAAATGAGTCATGAGCAGCACAGCAGAAAGACAGCATGTCTTTTCTGAAAGTCCAAATACAATGTATGGACGTATGCTGCCCATACGTATGTATGGACAGGATGCTGTGTAGTAAGTGCCCATCGTCACACACACTATGTACCAGGCTCCTGTCCAGGTCCCACAGCATGAGGGCATTAGTATCCTCTGGAAGAACTCTCTGCAAAGCTATACTCAATTTTTAAATTATTTGGGCTCAAATTAAACTGTGTATGATTGACTCCAATAAGTGCACTGAGGTTCAAATTCTAGTAGTTAGATGAAATAAAAGGGTACATGACTGGATAGTCATCCCTACAGGGCAACTTTCCACAGTGAAACACTTAAAAGTACATGAAAGAGTTTCAGTGAGATGTTACATAGTTATTAGAAACAGTTCTGTTTCAAATATACCATGTCTAGACATATTAAAGAAAAGAAAATATTTTACAGAGAAATTAATTACTTTATTCCATTCTGAAAGTTAGAGGATATAAGTATAGAGTTTGTTACATTAGTACTTAACGTGAAGGTATCTTACAGCACTGTCACTGGTGTAGAACAGATTAGATCAGATCTGACCCTATATACTGTGCTAATAAATATAAACTTGGTCCCATACAAACAAGTCAAAAAACAGCTGGCATTTGAGTTTTCTCTTTCTTCTTAAGTCAGTTCACAGAATTTTAGAGCTGCAGCTGCTGATGGCTTGCCAGACATGTGCTCAAGTAAAATGAACTAAATTTATTCCCTCACACAGAAGTATTGAGAAATACTGAATTTTACTTAAAGCAGCTAATTTAGTGCCAACTGGATGTATTAAAAAGTCCTACTGCAAAAAATAACTAATTAAAAGACAATAAAGGTCAAAAATCTAGATGCTAAGAAGACTAGAAAGTCCAGATATTAGCACTGTTCCATGTAGGACCTGTGGTGTAATCTTTAATTCCAGAGGACACAAATCTCACTGTAGAAAACAGAAGGTCCACATGAGATGAATAATGTTGAACAATAAACCTAAAATGACAGACATATTCTGCACATGTTCATCATGCATCACCTCCTTTCTGAAGTTGCATTTCTTGTACAGACACTACAACATCCAATAGTTTTCCCATCTTTAATGAGCATACTTTCAGAAGATGCTTGTGAGGGAAGATGCTATTGTTATTCTTATTTGATAGCTTGAATATCAATTCCAGATGAGTCCATTAGTTAATGAAGACCCTAGTCGGAGAGGGTTCTGGTCTGATCCTTACAAGAATTTACAATTCTGTAATACTTTCTGTATTTAGAGCACACTTGTAAACTTCTGCCGTATTGCATACTCAGCAGTTCTGCAAATAAATCTTGACCACTACAATTTTGAGATCACAGAGTTGTTTTAAGCCAGGTATTCCCAAATGGTGGTACACAAGACACTTAGAGAATGATCTGAATCTGCGATTTAAGCAAAATGTCCAGCCTTGCCAAAAGCCAAACAAGCACCAAATCCATTTCTGTCTTATTCATAAAACTATCCTCTCTCTTCCTCTTCTACATTCACTTACTGAGCTCCTACCTCAGCAACACAGTGATGCCTCACACCAAGAAAACTGATTTTAGATTTTTTTTTTTTTTCTGAGTATCAGCCATCCAGTCATGAACATAGCTGTGATCTTAGGAAAAAGAGAATATGGTTCTTGGTCTTTAAATACCACATTGTGGTGTATACACACAATTCCAGGGTGTGAATTCCAGCTTTCAAATAAATGACTTCATAACACTTTGTATCAGTTTATAATCCAGAGGTTTTCCTTTACTTTTTTATAGGTTTTAATAAAAGTCTCAGCACCATCACCACCAGAAAAAAAAAACGTATGAATGCATGGAATAATTTTGATTGCAACAAGACTCACATTATGGTCCACAACTGCCCTCAGTTCAGAGCTGTGGCTGAAACAGATGTATGTTGCCAGAGACATTTCAATTTGGCTCCTCAAAATAAGCAGACCCTGGAATTAACATGTCTGCTCTCTAGATATAAAACAGAAACGACAACATAACCTTGCAAAGAAATGCTGTAAAATTCCTCATTAAAGTTTGTGAAGCGATTAGATGAACATTATAGAAGACTGTACTGCTTAATGAAGATCATTAAAGAAAAGCCTTCATACACATAACACAGGAATCCGTGACTTGGGCTGCCAAACAGTAATTGTTATTCTTTACATAGGCCAGGCCCTCAAAAAGGATGAGGCACATGGTCTTCTGCTTACTGATACTGGAAAGATACTGCAGTTTAGACACTGGTCCCTCCTCCTGCTGTTCCTGCCAGCTCTGCATATTGGTGGCCATCTCCTCCCTGCCACCAAATGACTTGTAACTGCACAGCCCAGTTCTTGTCCTACCCTCCACCCTCCTCTGATTCCCAGCTTCACTGTCCCTCCCATTGGTCCCAGCCACCAGCACTGCCACCACCCTGCTTGGGCAGTCAAACATAGGACAGTGGCAGACCGACCCCTTGCTCTAGGCAGATCCCCACAGCCTGTTCCAAGTCAGACGTGTAACTAGTGTTTCTCAAACGATCAGCTTATTTCCTCTAAACTAATTCTAAAAAACCTCTTCTGGAATAGAGACCTTGGTTGTAGAAAAGCTCCAAGTTTTACAATTTCAGAGCCAAGGTGTATGGGATGAAAGGAGGAGTTGGGTAGCAAGGTAAGAAGTCTGCTGTCATGCTGGTACAGCCCAGCAGGCAGGGAAGAAAATGGAATGGGTTATGAAGAGCCAGAATTCCCCTAACTACAAAGCTGTGAAACCAACCAAAATTCAGATAACTCAAAGTTTGATTTAAAAATAATTCTTCAGCAGTTGTCATATTATCATCATTCATATTTTCAAAACATATTATCTGAGATACTGCAGCTGACTGCTGGGATTATGTTTCTCAGAACAAGAAGAAATTCTATGGATATTAATAACATGCAGCATCTGTTTCCAATAGTTAGTTTCTAAGGTAGGTAGGACAACAAACTTTCCATATCTGTCCTATTCAGCAGTACAAAGAACAAACACAAAAGCTTCATAAAAATGCAGAAAATTGTAAAAAAAGAGGTTCACGGAGAGAAACAGAAAATGGAAAATTATCTATGATTTTTACAAGTTTCTGCATGATGTTTTAGAGGTTACTGAAAAGTTCACATTGGATATTTACAAATAGAAAATTAATGACACGCTCACAGCAAGGGAAAGCTCAAAGAGTATGTAAATGTAATATTTTTGTGGTGTTTCAGTTCATTACATATAAGTAATAATGGAAGTACTAAAAATACTCAAAGAACTGAGTTTTAATACTTGGTGTCATGTACTAAATTGTATTGGAAATCACAAAGAAAAATAATCAAAAGCATCAATCAATAATCAATGGTAAACCAAATGAAGCCTTTCTGTGAAAGAAGAAAATGTAATACATGTTAAGAAAGGTATCAATTATTGAGGTAATATATTTATTCTAAGAATATTTTGATTAAACAAAATTCCTCAAGCCTTGGTGAGCAACAGGAATTCTGGTATCTATGGCTTTTTCAAAAACTATTAATTTTTTCTACATGCCTGAAAAGTTTTGTGTAATTCTTACATAAAGAAATCAAAAGTACCGTGAGTACACTATGAAACCTTACACTATGAAAACCCCAATCCTTTTTTATGCATCTCTCATCCAAATATATATACATTAAATAAATGCTTTTCACTGCATTTATTTATTTGAATAGTTGGGTGATATCCTTTACTATGATTTACTGACATAATGACTTGAATATTTTCCTTTTTATTTTTCTCTTCTTTGTCTTATGACTACTCCAATAGTTCCTTCAGAGCTCACACACACAAAAAAGAAAAGCTAAGATGACTCATTTGCAATATTTTATATAACAAAACAAGTGGAATATTGTACACACATAAGCAAAGCAAATGAAAGAGTATAAAGGTGCTTGGGGAAACAAAAATGTATTTTAACTTTTTCTTTACTTCTAACACTAACTAAATACACCATCAGATGATACTATTCTCCTGTAGCCATCTCTTGCATTGATTGAAAATTCACTGACTGAAAAGCCAAATAGCCTAGACTACAGCAATAACAAAGATTATAAAACCTTCAGTTACACATTCAATGTTTGAAAAGGACAGGATGCTGAATTTATTCAATGTTCAATTGTTTTGTTTTGGTTTTTTGGTATCAGATACAGTGTAGGTAAATTCAGCCTTCTTACCATTGGTAGGATTTTCTTCTCTGTTGTTATTAGACCACATCATCAAGCATTTCAAAACCAAATTGCTAAAAATGAGTAATGATGTTTAGAGCAGTGATATTCAAAATCACTACCAGAACTGTGCAAGCCTTTCAGAGAGACAGTTTCCTTTTAAACTCACACAATGTTGTATTTTAATCAATGAAATCATCAGTGAAAAGCCAGCACAAATCAGAATCTGTTCTACCATGTCACATCATTCTTAGGGACAAGCAACAGACCGAGAACAAGGATTTTGAAACAAAAATGCTCTGAAACATGCTCTTAAAAACAAAGATGACAATATTTGCCATCTTGAAGACTGTGAATCAAGATAGATACTGGCTTGTACAGCCTTATTTGATTCCACCTTTCTCATGCCTACTTATATTTGCAATAAACAAAATTATATGATGGATCTGTATCTCTTCTTCTCGTGTTTTAGAATCTATGTGCAGGAAAGACAGCAAGTGTGGTGTGAGCAGCCAGTCCAGGACAGATCAAGGGAAAACACCTGTCTCTGGCTTATAATACCTTTGTAGTTAAAGTCAACAAGAGGCTCTGAGGAGAAAAGGCAGAAATGGGAGACAAAGAAAAGGTAATTAAATAAAAGTTCAGCTCATCCAGGTAATATTATGTATTACATACACAGATTATCCTCTTGGACTTCCCAACACAATTCAATATAATCAAAAGTATTGTACTGGAAAAAGGCCACAAATTACATCATCTTTCATGCACTGAATTAAATGTTCCAGCAGCAGAACAAGCTCAGGAGCGTGTCTCGGGCGCTGACGGATGAAAGCAATGGGAACTAGCAAGTGGCAGAATGATGTTTAGCAATTTATTGTGCCTGTTAACTGGAGTGTCACATTGTGAGTGGTGTCAAAGAGTGGCCTCCTGAGCTGAGAGAAGAGCCAGTGGGTAAATACATGAAGAAAAAATGGGAGAGATTCATATAAATGTAACACAAACATCTCTGTTTCAACAAGATTCACAACGTATAACACCGGGGCTGCAATATATCTTAAATTTAAGCTAGTGAAGAGGTGGCATTACTCCAGCCTCCTCCTCCTGTGCACGGAAGGCTGTTTTCTGCCTCAGTGCTGCAGCAGTGGGCAGGCAGAAGGCAGGCAGTGGCCGCAGTGACAATGGCCTCTGGTGGGGTCTCTCCTCTGTCCTCCTTCACAGCAAAGTGCAGCCACCAGCAAAGCTGTGAAACTTCATTTTTACAAATTTTGTGAACCCTGATATTCACGTTTATCTCCAAGACTTTAGAGCGACATGTGTTTGGAGATGGGTTTACTTTGTGCAGCAGGGGCCCGCAGGTTCTCCCACGCTCCTCTTGGTACCACTAGGTCCCTGTTGCTGGGCTGGCACAGATGTCCTGCCCCAACAAGCTGAAACTGGGCACAGATGTCCCATCCTAACAAGCTGAAACTGGGCACAGATGTCCCGCCCTAACAAGATGAAACTGAACTAGGAGAAGCAGGCTTGGTGTCTGAAAACAGTCCCAATTCTACCTTCTCCAGTTTACTGGAGTCTGCAGCTAGTTTTAGTAAGAAACAGTCCATTACAATTCCCTCAAATAGGCCTTAAGCTCATCTAATTCGTTTGCCTTGGGCAAGAGACTTTACCCTTCTGAGTTGTGAATAACTGGCATGTTCTACCTTCTCATTCCAGTTCTGACAGGGAAATGTAAACAATTCTCCAGCACAGAAAGAAGGAATTTCCTACAAATCAGTTTTTCCTGGGTCCTGATGTTCACTGTTGCAGGTCAGTCTTAACAACTAGACAAGCTGATCTGTTGTGTTATGATAACAATACCACACTGTACCTATTTGGTTGGGGAATTACACTGAGAAATCTCTGATGTTCAAACTGAAAAAGTTAATCTATTGAAATCATAGTAAGAGTTCTGTATTTACTTCAATAATTAGTTGCTTATATTAATTCTTATATCAACAATTCTCTATCTAATTTGCTACATCAAATCAAGGAACCAGAATGTAATCATTTGTTTAAGAAAAAAAAAAAAAAAAAAATTACTTTTCCACCTTTTAGATCAGAAGTCCACATCTTATGTGACGACAAAGTGGCAGAGAAATTGCTTTCAGTTTGCGATTCACACAACTTCGTATTGGGAGAGTAGTCCAGAAACTTGTCACATACACAAAAAAGAATGCAACCTCGAAAGAAATTACTACAAATACAAGTTTTATTTTCTGGTCTAGTTTGTAATTTTTTAGTGTAGTTTTAATTCTGCAGCATGAAAGTACAGAAATTAAACACCACCCACAGGCACACAAACATGTGACCATCATTTGATCAGCAAATCGCTTTGGGTCTCACTGACCTTGGCAGTTTTACAAAATTTTTATTTCCAGCCGGTTGAACTGTTCTTGAACAACTTTTTTTTACTGCAGTAGTCACAAACTGGCTTTTCCTCATCATCTATCATCCATGTTCTCTGTCTAAATGTATTTTTTCTGGAATAATACGACTTCCCTAACACAAAACGTCTACACTGTTCCTTGGGTACTTTTACAGTATGCTAGGAAAATAAGGATTTCCCCCCCCCCCCCCCCCCACCTTATAATCATGCCATTTCTCAAAGAGTACAGAAAGCATTTCTGTTCAGCGTTCCTGTGACAGAGCCCCATAATAACAACTGTTACTGTGAGCAAGCTTTGCACATGAAGGCAGAGAGATTTCCTTTGAACTCAGCCAGAGCTCATCCAAGACTGCAGAGAGCTCACAGAACAAAAACCACCTCTGTGATCTCTCCCTGTACCAAAGGTAAATACCGCTATTTCTGGGAAGACTTTTTTATATTCTCTGTTCTGTCTCCTTTTCATTTCTCTCTTTTAAGAAAGCTCTTTCAATTCATGTCTGAGGTTTATTTCAATCTACAGTACTTTGGCATTTTTCTTTAAAATTTACAAGGATCACTTAATCGAGCTTAGAAATGTAGCTATGACTGGGGTCAACCCCTTAACCATAAGTATCAGTACTAGCACCCAAAAAAAAAAAAAGATGATGTTGTATCTCTTCAAATCCAAAGCAATTTCAAAACTCAGAATAAAATAGGAGGAGAATATGTGGCCTAAACACCACATTAGCAAATGCGCAACTGGAGGAAGGGTGCCTCGTGGGAAGTCCTGTGCCTATGGCTGGCAGGAGCTTGGCAATGATGAGGACAAGCTAGGTTGCTGAAGTTTGGACCAGGAGAGATTTTCTGTGCAATCTGCCAGCTTTTCTTAGAATTTTTCTATTTTTTTAAATTTAATTTTTAAAAAAATCTTTGTACGTTTTAAGAAATCCCATCCATGGGGATGGGAGGGTGTACCACAATAGATCATAAACCAGTTTAAAAATGCTTTGTGACAAGCTCACTGGAGACCTGTTCAAATGTTGCTGTCTTGGTTCCCACCAGTGACTGGAACACACCTGGGACACACAGACTCACCTGACCCTGGGACACCCTTTTTTATGGCAGACTTTATTACCTTTGGACACTTCAGAGGGTGCATTGGACAAACAGAATATTTCTTAAATTATGCAATGAATACATTGAGATGTTTGACTTTCAAAAGGCTTGGGTGAGACATGCTATTATCCAGGTGCTTTCCAACATCTAACACAAGCCAAGTTAAGATTAAAACAAAATGAAAAATATTTCCTTACAACTTCCAAGGCAGTCAACATCTAAAAAATGTTTACAAAGACAAAAGTGAAGAAGCCAAATCCTTCTCCAGAAAACTTCACAGAATTTCCTGTGTTTCTACTGCATTTTCTCTCTTTCTGCACCTCTTAATCCTCAGTCTACAACCCTCATCGAGCACCTCTTTTTGGTGAAGCCCTTTGGTGAACCAATCTGATCACTGAAGTCCTCCTCAATGTTTGTCACTGAGAATTTATTTCCTCCTGATTTACAAAAATGCATGGTCATTCTTTCTGTCAAAATAAATACTGTTTTGTTTCCTCAGAGATGCAAATATTGCCTTCTTAGACCAGGTATCATCCCATGTATTTGCCTGGTTTAATGAAAATTTCTTTGCCTCAATCAGG
This sequence comes from Strix uralensis, assembly GCF_047716275.1. Lineage (NCBI taxonomy): Eukaryota > Metazoa > Chordata > Aves > Strigiformes > Strigidae > Strix > Strix uralensis. The sequence goes on along the minus strand of NC_133972.1, from coordinate 49,568,032 downwards.
GTAATGTTTATTTCCTTCTCCTGCCCTTTGGTGACTTGTTGCACCTGTTGTCTTCTCCTAAGGTATGTATTGTAATCTATACACAACCTACACAAATATGTTAGCCCATGTATACATTGACTATTACTAAAATATAAATAGGATTAATGGATCATGGCACATTGCTGATTCAATAGATCAAACATGACAAAACTTTAACGAGTTACCAGCAGTCATTAGACAACATATTTTAATTAAAATTTGTAAAATTTCAGCTGTCCATATTACTTGAATTATGGTGCTGTCTTTGCAGATATATACACACAAACATGTATCTTTAATGAAATGTGTGCACTAGTTCGTAACAACATTAACCATCTCTCCCATAAGAACAAGTTCCACATAGGCGACCCCTCTCCACCTAGTTTTTCTAGACACATGGCATACCTCTTGTGTGTCTCCTGAATTCTGCTCTTTAGCATCCTCTCTAAATTTCTCTTTACCCTTTCTATAATTCTTTCAGTATGAATAGTTTATCATTCCACACAAACACAATCTAGATTAAACTCACTTTTAGCCTTGCATTTGGACTTTTGCGGATAAGTTCTTCCAGTATAATGATAAATGAACATTGGCATACCTCAGGTATGCTTTACCAAAAGCTGGAAGACTCAAGATGCAGGAATTGCACTGACAACATAACGGCTAAACAGTATTTTTCTTTTCTAAAAATCTATAGCCTAGTAACAATGTTTCATCACTTGTTATTTTAATATTATTATGTGGTAATAGAGATTCTACAAAATGGATAATAACCTATTGCCATATTTCTTTCTGCTCACAAGACAGATAGGGTAACATCAATCAATGGATACAGTCTTAAAGCAACTGTATGACTAAGCCCTTTCTTCCTTAGCTGCTGGGGACCAAGAACCAGCATCTTATATTTATTTACTGGTGCTGGTTTTGTGTAGGGCCACACTATTTCAGCACACTTTCAATATTCTGGAAGAAAAAGAGGACCAAAAACCATGAGATTAACTGTACTAGAGCATTTTTTCTTTCTTCTCTTTTGGACAACCTTTTACTATGTTTGATTCTGATTAGGCAGATAATTAATCAAACTAGTTAATCTTCTGAATCTTCTACGTGGCCTGCAGTGGGCCAAGTCTTGCACATAAATGCTGCTCTTAGAAATAGTAAATTATCCAGTTTCAGTAAAATCTGTGCCTCCCAGATTAATTAAAAAAAACCAACATGAGGAGTATATTATGTAATATATTTAGCTCACGTTTACAGCTGGGAAGACAGGAGTTAAACGGACCCACTTATTTCCAAGTCAGGTAAAACCAGAGAAACATTGAAAAAGTTGTATACGCAACTTACTAAAAAAAACCACATAATCACAAAATAGGGGGAAAGCATTAGTAAAGAAAAAGAGAGCTATTTTAACTGGGATAGTTTCTGGAAAAAAACAAATAGAAATAGAGAAGCAATAAATGAAGCAAGATGTTTTTACTGAAAATAGAGGTATCAATGCCTGGTATAGTAGACCAAGTTCTGTGCACAAAGCCATAAACAGAAAAGATTATAAAATATGAAGATAGTGTTATTGCTAACAGTCTGGTTATAAACTCTGAAATAGACTTTACAGAGATGAGGGACAAGATGAAGCAATGACTGCATTTTGCCAGATGTAGAATAAGTAGGTTACTATTCCCATAAAGTTTATAATTTTCACTACCTTCAAATTATTTATTTCCAGAAGCAACACAAAACCCAAGAGCATTCATTCTTTCACATCATGCCTCTAGTGCCACACAGTATGCTCCTAGCCACATGTGCGCACTTGAACATAGATGCACAATTGCAAGTACATGCTGCAGCGGTTTCTTCAGCTGTTAAACAAATAGTATTTCAGCCAAGTGAAGCAGCAGAGTGGTTCCATCTAGAGGAAGAGTGTGTAAAAACTAGTCATTCCTGATGACTAGTTATTTTTAAGTAAAGACCAGGCATAAACCATTAATACAGCATGCTCAGTACAAAGGGCCTTCTACCAGGTGTCACAGCTCCATGAATAATCTGTTTCTTACAGCAGTGTGTGCTTGTTTGAACCGGACAGAAAAGATAATGTTGTAACTATCAGCATTATTAACATCTATATCCTGGACAGTCCTGGCAATATCTGCACCCATAAATAATGTTAAAGCAGGTGTGACTAGGAATGACATAAAAGAGCTCTACATGTGAACTTGTTCACTGAGGTATAAATTACACGTTCAATGCAAACCAAAACACTCTCAGCCCTAATTTCATTTTGCCTTGACTAGCAGGACTTTTTAAGGACTCCACAAAAGCCAAAAGCTTCATTTTCTGCTACACATAAAAGGCACATCAACTCACTACTAAAATAAAATGGGTTCTTTCAGTGCTTTTAGGATGAAGCAAAGAACTGACCTTCCTTCAGTAATCTTGTTTGGCCTCTTCCAGCCTATTTTCATCTTGACTCTCTGTTTCTTCTTTTTTTCACTAACCAACAACTCCCTTTTCCTTCAATATGCCTGCTGGAAGGGTATGTTTAATCACACCAGAACCACTGCAAGACTTTTTCCAGAAGAGTTTCTGCTCATTGAAGCACTCTTGCTATGTTCAGCACTTCACCAAATCTATCTTTTCAATTCAAATCTAAAAGTACTTTTTTTTTTTCTTCTCATTTCCGTTTTAGTAAGTTATTAACTTTGCTACTCTGGCTTAGTAAAGATAATAAGAAAGACATTAAACATGGCAATCTTCCTCAGAGAAGTCAGGAGACTCAGTTAGTATTGTAAGACAGACAGTTAATTTATCATGACTTCACAGACTCATAAAATTGTTATGGAATGCCAACTCAACAGAAAATGTATTCAAATTGCCAAGAAGACTTAAATTTTTCCTCCACCACTGAAATCAGTAAGCATTGTACCCAAAGACATTACATAGCCAAGAAGAACAGAAAGAAAAAGTAAATGTTGAAGGGAAAAAATATTGTCAGGAGAGAACACAAAAAAAAAAAACAACAGAAGACTAAGAAGAAAGGAGAAAAACATTTTTACCAGGTGAGGATAGCAAAGCTCACTGTGTATGAAGTGGGAGAATAGGCAAAAGGTAAAAAAGACCGTGAGCCAAAAAGAAATGAAGGATGCAAATGGGTTACATTTTACTTGTAACAATCTCTTACATTGGTTTTAAGCGCTTATATTTAATACTCTTTTTTTCAGGTTTCATAGAAAACTTTATACTTCTGCACACCTACTTGTGCAGCAGGATTCTCCTTCCATCAAAGAATTGCAGCTTTGTGGAAAGGAGGCACCTCAGTCCTCTTTCCACATGATTTGTCCACTGCTACAGGATGAATCACTGGTGCGTCTGAAGACAGAGTTTACAAGTCCTGATTCCCACTTATTAACTCCAAGAGACTAATAATAGAGCATACAGTGCTGTAAGTGTATGACTTACTGCAAATTTGCAACTTATGTTCATGAATATAACACAGGTTTCAGAAAACACATAGTCTTTTTAAGAACAACTTGTTTAAAAAAACAGCTTCAGAAATCTCTACCATTAAAATAATATGCATAAAGTCAAAACCAAGGTTGCTACTGATATAAGAGGAGGAGGTTATGAGAGAAGCAGATTGGTTTCACAAATCTGAGATTTTCTTGCCAGAAACAATGCAAATAATGTCACTACTTTTATATACCCAAATTAGTGGCGGGTAACAAAGTAATGCCCCAGTTTAGCAATTAGTGATAGTATTACCAATGGAAATATTAATTCAGTCTCAACAGATGAGGATAGAGGAAAATAACTAAAATGGGGTTCTCTAATTCTTTATTTCAGTGTATTTAAAATTGTGATATTGCTGCTGACTTGAAATTTTAAATATTTTAAATCTAATGTTCAAGCAGTTACATTACATAAAACTGAAAGAGAGCAGGCCCTTATTGAATATATTGTCACAATATTTTATCCACCAGTCATATTGTTAGACAATTTTACTTCAGAATGCACAATGAGCTATAAATATTCCATTTAATTTTCCTAAATGTAAGAACATTTTCCAGAAGACGACCCTTTTGCTAGTTAATTAAATTCAAAGGTTGTACCTAGGGAATGCAGCAAGAAGAAAGAATTTAAAGGAGAGGGACAAATTTTTTTTTATTTTGTTTCTTTAAACAGATACTTTGTAGTCCAAAGTCTATTCTCATAAAATGGAATGCAATCATTTAAAAGCAGCCACAGGAGTTAAAAATAAGACATTATGACCACCTAATATGTAAGAGGAAAAAAACAAAACAACTGGAGCAGATGCATGCAGTTTCACTTGGAAGGCCTGCAGCTACAATGGAAACAGTTTAGCTTCAGTAATACTCCTCAACATAACAAATATAGGCTGTTAGACAATTGTAGTAGAGTAAATGCAGATAAAGGGGATTTATTTCCCTTTAATTTAGGCAATGCAAAGTTTTCCCTGGTTTGGCTGGTATACAACAACTGGCAGAGTCTTGGTTCAGGACACTTTCCCTTTAAATACTGGCACACCAGTTTATTCCACTTTATTCACTTACTGTTTTCTTCCCATACTACCAAAGCAAAATATTAGAAAAGTACGGTACAGAAGAAATGTAAAAGGACTTCCAACTGATATTTAAAATACAGAAAGTATCCCCCAAATCCAGAGATTCTGAGTTGCTCCTTAACAGTTTTGTCAGCCATACTCTCTCAGTACCAGGGACAGTCCAGTCACTTAAAGGACTGTTTCTTCTAGTCTAGCTAATTCCTTTAAGGTGTAAATATACTGTGTTTATGCTAAATCATGTCATTCAATTCTCATCATCAGAAAACCACAACTTCTTTATAATTTCTTTCCTCCTTCCTACCATGTTGTTTTTCTGCCTACGATACATAAAGAGGAGAATCGTGGAGGTAAATCCTGATAACAACAGTTCAACAGCTGCCTTAGCCTGCAACTTCTGCTTGCGAACAGCTCAAATTTCCACTAAAACTGACAACAGCAGCAATGGAGAAGAGAAGAAGAATAGATGCAAGGCTAGGACTGATGGCACAGGAGTATTAAGGGTCACAGAAACAGCCCTTGCAGGTACAGTCCTGGGAAGGAAAAATACAAGGCTGGGACTAATGTCAACAGATGGAAAAGAAGTTTGCAAATGTGAAGCAAGATTTCTGCATGTCAAAATCGGAGAAGCACGGTGGAGAAGAGGAAAAGAGTAGCTGTATCTGGAAAAAAATAACCCTATAAATCAGCAATGAAGAAGAGATAGGGATGTAGTGAGCAAAAGGAACAAGGAGAACAGCATCTGCTAAGATAAAGAATGGTCTAGTGAGAAACATGATTAAGTGATAGATGGAAAAGATTACAGTCTCAAGAGGAACAGACAAAAAAACCCTAGTCCAGATCTAACACCGAAAAGAGAACATTCCCTCAGGAGGTCCGAGATATCCTCCAGACACAGGCACAAAAAGCCTGCCGTCTGGATCCTGCTCACTGCTGCAGGCAGAAAGCTCTCCAATTACAGTCCCTACCATTAGAAAAGAAGCATCTTGAAACAAAACCATACCAAGGTCCTTAATTACATTAAACTAAAATACGCAACGCAAGCCATACCATAAATTTCATTACTAATCTTTAAATAAAGCTTATATTGTTTTGGAATGCATTTTTAAATATTGAATTGTGACAGTCTTTTGTTAAGGTGTATAGTCAGAGTAATGAATATTTGCCTTCTAGACATCATCTCCATGCTTTATCAAATTAGTTACATATCTGAAAAAAAAAAAAAATCTTTAAAACACTGGCTCAGACTTATTCTGAATAGTCCTTTCAGCCAAGCAAAAACGTCATTTAATAATTCTAAACAAACAAAATAAAGGCAAAAATTCAAAAAGTCAACAAGGTGAGTTTTCAAACTACTAAATAAATAAGTACTAAATACAGTGTTGGGAAATCCAGACAATTGCAGATTTTAAGCTGTTACTAAAAATACAACAGATTCCAACCTATGGCTTGCCTAGCTAGATAATCTTATGCTGACCCTCCCTGGCTACATTCACCTACTCCTTGTTGTGCAGCTCTAAGAGTGGCAATAAACATGTCCTCTGCAAACACACCTGCACCCTGAGAAGCCAGGAAGCTCTGCAATACACTAAGGTGCTCAATGCACTTGGATTTGCCTGTCTTCTGTGTGCCGGTAGGTGACTTCCAGCTGTGCATTAGGTCACTCCAAGTTTACCATCTTAAAGAGTTCTTCAAGAAACTATACGGACTCTCCTCCTGTACCTGTCATTGCTTTCATTTGCCATGGATAAAAAGTTCAGAGTCAACCCCTATTATGTTGCCATATAAGCAATTTTTCCAAGCAATTTTGCAGGGATGTTGCACCACTGCAAACAAGACCACTCACAGCAATAAGAGGAGACAGTCCGTACAGTCAGGCAAAGTGGTTGACGGGTAATTGCTCTGTTCAGAAACATGCAGAGTCTGGGAATATCTTGGACTCTGCATTCAAACAGCCTTCATTTCCAGACAATTCCAGGGAGAACAGCAGAGAGCTGAAAACAGATTTCTAAGCGACCTCCATCAGATTGCAACTTCTGAAGGCTGGACCAACAGGTGGATAGACTGGACTAAAGTTTGAAAGCTGAAATACACTGGTCAGTCTTCAGGCTCCAGTGCTTTTAGGCAATTTTGGACAACATACAATTAGTACTAATGTTTTAGATTCCAAGTTTCAGAAAGAGATGAGATTGTCCACTGGAAGAACTCCTCCATACTATCCCAAATGGATCCCATTTGACAAACGGCATGAGCCCATCCCACAGACATGACTAAAGGAGTAAGGTGAAGATGTTATTTGGAATTATCTCCAGCTTTTGCCATGAAAATGTCAAATATAAAGGTCTTTATTTCTGGAATTGAGTGTTAATATGCAGTCGTAACATCCATATGACATACCCTACCATGAGAAGCTGCAGACTATGACACACCATACTAAACATATTGCATTATATGCCCCACACACTGCCCTAATTACCCACCCACAGACAGAAACTCTCAGAAGAGGTAGAAAAAGAGTGAAAATTTAGTGGATGCAGGCAGTACAAGGTGCCACACTGAAGGAAGAGTCAATGGTCAGGAAAGCCTGGGGAGAACACCTAAGCCAAATTTAATCTTGTTGATATTGTGTGGGCTGCACATCATTCAATAGCCGCAAAACCTGGAGAGAAGGCAAAGATGGATACAATCCATCCAGGCCTTCAATTTTATCCCTGCACGCAGATGCAGGACTAATCTCTCTGCAAGAAAATCTATCATGCAGGAGACCATAGAAAGGAGCAACATAAGAATACAACCATCTTCTCCACCAATAATGCTGCTCCTCCAAAGAAACAACTTGAGTCCATGTAACCAATTGCAGTGATCTGTCTATTCCTGACCCAAAAGACCATCAAAGAGATTGAATATGACTAACATCTGCACAATTTTTAGGACCTGGATGAGAAAGAGTTGTATTGGTTGAAAAACAACAGTCAGTTAGATTTGGTCATCCTTTTTTTGGATACATAAAGTACATTATCTTGAAGTCCTACAAAAATAAAAAAACCAACTTCTAAGTTGGATCATTTACCAATACAATTTATAAGCATCTTAAGAACTGTAAACTAATAACCCAGAATAAAAATCTGATGTTTTTTCCTAGTGAGTCAGACATTAATAAAAAGGGTCATATCTTGGCTCACTTTAATTTCAGTGCTTTCATCCCAAAAGAATCACACAGTACAACCTCAATTAGACCAATGCCATGGGGAGCACCAAAAAAATTCAATAATAACGAGTTTGGATAATCAAGGATTCAAACAACAGAGAGAATTTTCATTGTAATTAAGTTATTTGAGAACACGGTCATCTTTCACATAATGGGGTTCAGACCAAAAAGATCAAGGGCAAACTCCATTTCACTTATCCTAACTAAGACAGAGCAACCTTCTTTTTTGTAAACAGTTAGTGAGGTATCTAGAATACCACGAGGCCCAGCAGCATTGCACAATACCCTTTACACGACAATTACCACAAAATAAGGTACAAACTTAAGTACTTTGTAAGACAGTCACTAAGCATCTTTCCATTACCCACAAACATCCAAAAAATGATGGAGTTCATGGAGTTTAATGTGTTTAGTCTGAGACTAAACCTGAGTAGATGTCATGGTGGTTCAGAAACAAGTATGCTGACACTTCCAGGTTGTGAAGCATAGTTTGCAAACAGGCAAATATTTTATTCTGTCTAGATAATATTATTCACAGTGGCTGGTGCTACTATAACAATAACAAGGAGAAATGAAAAGGTGGGTCGTGCATCTCAAGAGGTCATTTTCATATGCCCTAAACTCCACTGCCACGAAAGAGCTAACAAATAAGAACTGCTTTCAGTGTATTCATACTTCAATTTCTGCATAACAGTGGGAATAGCTATATAACAAGTAAGTATCTGCATAACAGATACAATTTTGATTTTATATTAAATTGATGGTTAAAATGAACTGCACATTGGGTTTTGCATAATCTATGCAAAATGCTGTACTGTTTAATTTCTAACCTTGTGCAAAGATCTCATCTGAATCTCTAAGCTTCTGCCTGCTTCTTAAGAACGGTATCAACTGTTGCACTACATCCAAAGTCAAATTAGCTGTGCAAAACAACTATGACACATTTCTAACTGTTTACATCTCTGCAATACATTCTGGAGAGATTTGTTTTCTTTTTAATAAATTTATTCTCATCATCAATCCCCTACATAAACTTTGACTTAGATCACACCTATTTATGCCTTGCTTATTCTGTGATCATTTTTAAAGTGTTGTATAAAAGCGCTATGACACAGAGAAATACAGAGCATTCCTAACAACAGAACTATTTCTCTTGATCTATTTGTTCTTTTCTTGTGCAACAAGCTACAAGCTGCTTGTTGCAAATACTCAGCAATTTCAATTTGCAGCTTAGCCAGATCGTTTCAACCTCCTGTTTCTTATCACATCTATCTGACAACTGAACAGCAGAATAGAAAAGGAATGTTAAAACATAAATGAATTACTTAGGAGATTATCACATCAGCTGAGTATAGTTCAGACATATTTCAGCTAATTCCCAATCTTTTTCATTACTAATACTTAAGCTTTGGCACTGGTCTTCCTTGTGGAATTTATTAGAGACAGCCATTTTGCAATACAGAGCAGCCTTATCATACCAGAGTATTGAAATACCCTGTTCTGGAAAGCAAACAAACCATGCAAACCATCAGGCCATACTTTTGCCACTGTGCTACTGCTCTTTTTCAAAAGAACTACCTCACAAGATGATTTTTATGTTCCTCAGGGTCTTTCAAATAATTTTTGTGCCAGTCCATAATTGCTTATAACTTTCACTGATTTTTCAATTATCATATATGGATGAATAGAGGTCCTTCTCTAATGACTCTACTTAGAGAGAGCTACTAGCAAGAAAAAATACACAATTTAAAAAAGAAGTCAGAAAGGTCAGACATCTAGTCTTTTAATACTGCAGGTTATTTTGAAATAAGTTATATTCTTGTTACAAACAAGTTCTGAAAAAACAGATGACAAGGAACTCATACCTGTTAAAACAATCCTCGTGTCTGTGCTGTAAAAACTTATTTCACAGATACTTAGTACTCTAGTTGGTCACTCAGATATACATTAAAATACCAACCTGAGGCATACCATACCATCTAATATATTAGGAGTTGAACATACAAGTTAGCATCATTCTAATACAAACAAAAAACTTACATAGGAAACCCGTACTCGCCGTCGGTGCACCAGACCACAGCACTGCATGAAGAGGACAGCAGACAACAATCAGGGTATGCTTTTACCAAGCTTCGGTCATTCCCGTCTCCTCTGAGACACTGTCCATCTCTCCTCACTTTTCAGCCCCAGGTGCAAGGAAACAGGTAGAAAAACAGTCACCTCCAGCTCCCAAGCTGTCCTTTTAAATTATCTTGAAGACAGATGAAACTTACTTTCTCTGAGTAAATCAATCTCTTCTGTTTCAGATGATTTAAAAAAAAAAAAAAAAAAAAGGCAGAAAAAAAACCCAACAACAAAAACCCAGAGGCACGTCTTTATTTCCTCAGCATCCAGTTATTACAAAGCAAATTCCGTATTCATATACATCTTTTACTACACGTGGCATAAGGTATGTATCAACCATTCTGAACTTAGGAAAGACAGAGACGTAACAGGATCTTTGTATCTCAGACTACTGCAACACCCGGCTTTCTGAAGGTCTCTTGCTGCTGCTGCTGCTGCCGCTGCTGCTGTTGTTATTGCTGCTGCTGCTATTACAGCTTTCTTCCCAATGCACAGACCAGCAAGAGCATCTTTCCTTCAGCGTTACCTCTGTTCTATCTTGGGCATATCTGATTTGTTATTTAACCCTTCCCAACAGCCTGAAAAAATGACGGAGTCTAGACTTTAATTCACTCTGGATTCTCAAGACTACAGAACCACCCTCCAAATAGTCAGATGCTTTGTCTGGCAATACGTGTTTCACATGAATTGTAGGCAGGACTGCTGAATGGCCTTACTACCTGACTTGCATCAGAGGCACAGTCTCCTCTGCTGATACTGTTTACAAAAGGAACTTGAGAGAACATCAAAACTCAGAATACACACTTAGACTTTGGGATCAACACCCTCTTTTTTTTCTTTTACCTAAAACACTGACACAGCTATGGATAATGATTTAGGAAAGATAAATATAACGAAAAATTATTATCATTAAAGCAATAAGGGGACACTTCTGAAATCAGGTCAGATTAAATTAACCTGTTTATGATCACAGTTCATCACTTTTCTTCTCGGAGAGACTGAATATTCCAATACTGAAGAGGCTTAATAGCTATATTACATCTTAAAATTAAATCCTTCAGTACTTTATGGCAGTGGTCTAAGAGTCTCAAATGTCTCCAGTACTGTATATCTCCATTAGATGAACACATGATTTTTTTAACACTGAGGCAAACTTAACTATTTCACCACCAGCATTTTGCTAAAAAATAGGATACACAGTATGCTTAAAATACTAAAATAAGAGGACCAATACATTACTTTTAAACAACAAAGGTAAAGATAATTTTCTTTTTCATTTCATGACTGAGTTTATTATTAAAATCTGCAATAAAAAAATTAGAGATTATACAAGATATTTCTATCCTGTCTTTCCGTAGGATGTGTGATGATGACTAATGACAGGGTTAAATCTTCTCAAAAGAGTAAAGAAAAAGATATGGTGCTCCTCAGAGATTAGTTTGGCTTCCAAGCTTAAAAGAGGGGACTCCAAAGAAGACAAGTTATCTGTGTAGGCAAAATGGTATCAGGTACTCAAACTGGCTGGAAGATCCAGAGAGAGTTTTATTCCTGTGGAAGAGAATGAAGGTCTACCCATATGTCCTGGTTTAACCAGGATAGGGTTAAGTTTCCCCAGCAGAGGGGGGGAGCTCTAGCCGGGTTATTCAGATACCATGCGGACGTCACATCCTGGCAGGTCACATTTTCCTGGCGCGGAGCGCGGTGCACTCGTGGTTTTGTACATCGTGCTTCAAACTGCTGTATTTGGTAGCTATTTTGCTCTGTTCATTGCTATCACTATTACTGTTATTGTTATTGCTGTTGTTTGTTGTGTTGCTATTGCACTGTTGTATTAAACCTTTCCTTATTTCAGTCTTGGGGCTTTGTATTTCACTCCCTTTGTGGGGGAGGGGTAGCGGCCGCGTGGTCTCAGACCCCGGCGGGGGCTAAACCATCACACCATAGAAGTGGGAAGCCCTCTAACTCTGTGCTAAAATCACATAACTAAGAGAGTTAATCATAGAATCATAGAATACCAGGTTGGAAGGGACCTCAAGGATCATCTGGTCAACCTTTCTGGCAAAAGCATGGTCTAGACAAGATGGCCTAGCACCCCGTCCAGCTGAATCTTTAAAAATGTCCAATTTACATTTGTAAGCCCAAAGTCTGGCAACTAAAACTCAGTTTAGGCACCTAACTCCTGCCAATTTCAAGTACGTTTTTTTTAATGCGCAATTCACTTCTTAAAAAAAAAAAAAAGAAAAAAAAAAGAATAAATCAGCAGTATTAAGCATCTACATGTCTTTGGGGACCAAAATGCATATTTAGCCACTCAATTATCACTAGCTTGGCTGGTTTGGGGTTTTTTTTTTTGGTAGTTTTTTTTTTCCAGACCATCTAACAACCAGCAGTTCCTATGGACACCACTGGGTTGATGGGTCTTTCTAAGCCAAATGTACTTTTGGTGTAAAGCCACAATTGTTAGTGAAGATGTATTGCTAATAACTCATCTCAGCTGGACCTGCAGATGCTCTCAGCATCTTAAAAAAATATAATAAGACTAATATAATTAAAAACAGGAAATTGTGGATGTAAGGATCTAATCTATACACCTAAATCTAAGTTAGATTTATTTTACCTCCTACCACACAGTCAGACAGGTAATGATTTATCTTTAGTAGAAGGACAGAAGTTGGTACTTCACAATGACACATAAGGAAGTCTCTTTGTAACAATTTCACAGTCCAAAAGCTGTATATTGGACCAATAAACAATGCAGACCATTCATCTCTTTAGATTAGGACTGTTTAGAGCTATTCTAACAAAAGCATTAATAAATACATCAATAATGACAACTAGCATGAAGGGAAAAGCATTTGGAAGTCAGGACATATTGAACATTACCATGAAGAAGAATCGCTTCTTCAAAACAGCTAATCAAATAAAGCTAGAAAGAATAATACAGCAGTTGCATATGTACATATATAACAATCAGTTCTCTATATTATCTCCTTATGATGACTACTTTTTACTCTTGGGGAAGATCCCTACATGAACTAACACCAGTATGAAAGGCATGCTTCAGCTATGTTACACATTTAACTTTTTTTAAAGATTTGTGAAATTTATTTTTTCACATAAGTGTGAAATTTATTATTTCACATAAGTGTTTCTTGCACTGGTAAGGCAAACAATGTGAAAAAGTAGCAATTAATTTTAGAAGTTTTAATTTCTTCTGAAGAAGATAAATGAATCTATATTTCTAACTCTTCCTAAAACTCATCAAGAAGACCCATAGCAACCATAAGCATCCCTTACAAAACCAGTATCATAATTCTTACTCAAATTAGCATGCATCTGCTCTCACAACCAAAGATTTCTTAATTTAACCATAAAACCTCTCCTTTCAACATAGGCAGGAAAATTGGTTGGTTGTGTCTCTCCCCTCCTACTAAAAAATTACTTTTTCATGATCATACTTCAAACAATTACCAAAGACTTTTTTTCCAATGTGATTCTATGTTGCTTTTTATGGAGGGGTAGGGGAGGGATGACTATTTTGGGGATAGAAGGGACACAAATATCTCTAAGTCAAACTTATCTGTAATTGAAATCTAGTAAAATTTTACGTTCAGCACATACAACTTTGTTTACAGTCCCTGCAGGACAATGCAGTGAATACAGAATCAGACCATTTACATCTTCCGCTAAATTTTCTTCAGCACACGCACTGGATTTTACTTTCTTCTGTCTTTCTCATTACCGCATTTCTGATGTGTAACAGTGTTTATCGCATTTAAAGAAACAACGATGACTATTCAGGCAGTGAATTTTATCGCTATCCTTCCTGTACTTTCTGGGTCTGCTTAGTCTTTAGGCAAACTGCAATAATCTAATCTAATGATTTTTGGCACATATGCAATCAACAGCCCCCTTAACATTGTCACTCTAATAAAAAAAACCTCCACGCTACCTTAAATTGAAGGTATAACAAGGCACCTAACCCAAGAATAACTAAAAATCAGAAAGACAGAATACTACCAAGCCAGTGAAATATACTTTTTCCATGCTCTAACATTTGAAAAAAATAGCTCTATGAACACAGCAATTCCTCTAATTTTGTATTTCTTGTGATACATTTTTGAAATGAACTTCTAGTTAGCCATTATCGTTAAGATAATACCAAGGTTAACATTCTCAGTGAATAATTTTATTTTTGCATACAGGGCAAAATGATGGCACCTTCAAAAAAGGAGCTTATCAGATACATATAAAACAAAATTCAAAATATTGGTACAGACACTTGGGGAGCAGGAAGAAACAGTGACACAGTGGTTACAAATATACCAACAGGTACAATAAATAAGTAGAAACTTCAGAAATGTTTTGAAGTAATCAGTGAGGTAGATTTTCAAATATTTAGAGGCAGCTTCTCTAATATTGAAACAGCATGGAAGAAAGGACAAAAGTTTTTATCTGAGATTAAATGAACAGGCTGGCATGAAAGGTTGAGTAGGAATGAACCCTTAGAGGGTAAACGCATGATACAACTATTTGTATTCTCCTTAAGTGCTTCATTTCACAGGTTATATAAACTGAAAGGTGGGAAAAGAAAAAGAGGCTGTCAGAAAATTGTTATCATTTACTCTGATTGGCTTCCTCAGCTAAGCAGCACTATCTGGGTAAAGCGTCTGCCAGCTCAGAGTCACCCAAAGCTCATGGCCAGACCTTCCATAATCTGATCAAGTGACTGCCCAGAGCTAATGAGATAGATCTGAAGTGTTCAGTGCCAGCAAGCTCAAGGCACAGCTGCCCCAACAACCTCAAATGACATTGCATTCATTCCAAATGAGCGCAATGATGGAATAAAACCATGCTGAAGCCTTTTTCCAGATTAAAAAAAAAACACAAGACACAACCCCCCCCTCAGAACAAGTCACAGAAAAATGACTGTCCACCCTGTCATGCCTTCAGGATCCTTTATGGATAAGTTGCATTAAATTATTATTTCAATTTATCCACAGAATCACAGAACGGTTGAGGTGGGAAGGCACCACTGGAGATCATCGAGTCCAACAGCCTGCTCAGAGCTGGCTCAGCCACAGCAGGTTTGCTCAGGGTCTTGTCCAGGTGAGTTTCAAATTATCTTCAAGGACAGAAACTCCATAACCTTGCTGGGCAACCTGTTAAAGTGCTTGACCATCCCCCCAGAAAAAAACCTTTTTCTTATGTTTAATTGGAACTGCCTATATTTCAATTTGTGCCCATGGCCTCTTCTCCTGTCATGGGGCACCACTGAGAAGAATCCCGCTCTGTCTTCTTTACTCCTTCCATTCAGGTATTTATACATATGGAGAAGATCCCCCTGAGCCTTCCCTTCTCCAGCTGAACAGTATTAGCCAACCCTCCCAGCCTATATGACACATGCTTCAAGCCCTTTATCAAGTTTGTGGCCCTTGGCTGGGCTCACCCTAGAATGTCCATGTCTCTCTTGTCCTAGGGAGCCCAGAGCTGGACCAAGTACTCCAGATGTGTCTCACCACAGCTGAGCAGAGGGCAAGGATCACCTCTCTTGACCTGCTGGCAGCACTCTTCCTAACACAGCCCAGGAGGCTGTTCACCTCTGCTGCAGAGACATATTGCCAGATCACATTCACCTGAAGTCCACCAGGACCCCCCAGGACATTTTCTACAAAGCTGCTTTCTAGTTGATCAGCCCCAGTCTATACTGGTGCATGGGGTTATTCTCTCCCAGGTTCATGACTTTGCACTTCCCTTTGTTGAACTTCATGAGGTTCCTGTCAGACCATTTCTCCAGCCTGTTGAGGTCCATCTGGATGACAGCACAACCCTCTGATATATCACGCACTCCTCTCAGTTCTGTAGCATCTGCAAACTTGCCGAGGGTACACTCCACTCAATCATCCAGACTATTAATGAAGAGGTTAAACTGTATTGGCTCCAGGACCACCCCTGGGGCACAAATCTAGTGACTGACCAGCCTCCTGCTGGGCTGAACATCATGCCACTGATCACAGCCCTTTGAGCATGGCAGTTCTGACAGATTTCAGTCCACTTCACCATCCACTTATTTAGTCCTCATTTTGTCTGTGAGGATGTCATAGGAAACAGCTTGGAAAACCTTGCCAGAGGCAAGATGAACAATACCCACTCTTCCCTCCTTGTCTTCCAAGCCAATCATCTCATCATAAAAGGCTGTCAAGCTGGTCAAGCCTGATTTGCCCTTTGTAGATCTATGCTGACTACTCCCAGCCACCTACTTGTCCTTCGTATGCTTAATAATGGCTTCCAAGAGGATTTGCTCTATCACCTTCACAGGGATCGAGGTAAGGCTGACCAACCTGTAGTTCCCCAGATCTTCCTCCTCACCCTTCATGAAGACTGTGGTTATATTCTCTTTCTTCTAGTCCTCACAAACCATCTGCAGTCACCATGATCCTTCAAAGATTATTAAGAGCTGTTTTTCTAGGACGTCAGCTTAGTGGTATGGATACTCAGTGTAAATCACTGTCCCTCAGAAAGGCCTCTCCCCCTAAAATTTTTGCTCACAAATACTTAGGTCTGATTTTCTCAGTTGCATCATAACAGCTTCATTTTAAGCACCTGAATGGATTCCTAAATTTACATCAAAATGTTTAATTTGCTTCTAACTATAATCGTTCTTCTAAAGCTTTCCAGGCCCTCTTCTTAGTAGTTTATCTGAGTCAGCATTTATGAAATAAAGTATTATTTTTAGCTAAAGGTTTTGGCATATTAGTCAGTTGTTAAATAGATTAACTTGCTCAGTACCATTTAATATTCTTTCCATGCAACATTTCAGAGAACCTCATTTGAGGTATTTTAAGCCACTCTGTTATCTACAAATAAAGCATTTTAAGCATCCAAGCAAAACTGTATGAGGGGTCTATGGTGACAGAGAAATTAGGACAAAAACATCTCAGATTTTTTGGCAGAATAAGCTGTTTCTGAATCCCTTAATTTTGTGAACTGTAGAGAAAGTGATGCAGTCCCTCCCTCTCAAAAATAAAAACCAAAACATTTTATGAAGTTGGTGGTAAAAACCTATATGAGAGTCTCAAAAACAGTCCAACTTTTCCAAAGTGTTTCCTATGTATTATGCAATACATTACACACACACACACACAAAAACCAGTATGAAAAATCTGATCCTCAGAAAGTGCTGGAAATAACCTCATGACTTCTCTCCAGTGGTGCTGTCTTTCTCCATGTGACATTTTACTAATCATGGGCTGTACGCAATTCCTCCCAAAGATTTTCGAGAACCTACTTTTGTTGATGTCCAACTCTTCCACTGCTTGGAAGAGCACAATTACATTCTCTTCAGTCAGCTGCTTTTTTAGTGGTATTCCAAAGGGATAACTCCTCTGTATCATCCACATATGATCTGTATTCTCCAGGAAAAATCTAAGTAACTAAATTTAATATTTAAAAGATGCAATACTAGCTCAAGCCTTCTGCATTTACTTAACAGCCTCAAATAACAGTTTGCTGATTTAATCATTGACAATGAGCTTTTGCCAACTATGGCTCCCACCTTCCTGTCTTCCACCAGAAATGAACATTGTTGACTTTCTATTAACGTTATAAACATCCTCTTCTCTGCCAGCTTTTCTCTG